>NW_027196292.1:0-20000 GCF_038502225.1 Cherax quadricarinatus | reverse complement strand
GTATTATTCTTGTGTCTTACTCAACTGCTCATATGTGTTACTGCACTGTTTTATGTGTTACTATGTTACATTATGTGAAGTAGCATATTGTTCTACATGTTCTGTATGTTACTGTATTATTCTTGTGTCTTACTCAACTGCTCATATGTGTTACTGCACTGTTTTATGTGTTACTATTCAGCTTATAAATGTTACTGTACTGTTTTGTGTTACTATTCAGCTTATAAATGTTACTGTACTGTTTTGTGTTACTATTCAGCTTATAAATGTTACTGTACTGTTTTGTGTTACTATTCAGCTTATAAATGTTACTGTACTGTTTTGTGTTACTATACAGCTTATAAATGTTACTGTACTGTTTTGTGTTACTATTCAGCTTATAAATGTTACTGTACTGTTTTGTGTTACTATTCAGCTTATAAATGTTACGGTACTGTTTTATGTGTTACTATTCAGCTTATAAATGTTACGGTACTGTTTTATGTGTTACTATTCAGCTTATAAATGTTACGGTACTGTTTTATGTGTTACTATTCAGCTTATAAATGTTACGGGACTGTTTTATGTGTTACTATTCAGCTTATAAATGTTACGGGACTGTTTTATGTGTTACTATTCAGCTTATAAATGTTACTGTACTGTTTTGTGTTACTATTCAGCTTATAAATGTTACGGTACTGTTTTATGTGTTACTATTCAGCTATGAATGTTACTGTACTGTTGTTACATATTAATGAATTGTGTTACAGCTTTTGTGTTACTATTCAGCTTATAAATGTTACGGTACTGTTTTATGTGTTACTATTCAGCTTATAAATGTTACTTCAGCTTATAAATGTTACTGTACTGTTTTGTGTTACTATTCAGCTATGAATGTTACGGTACTGTTGTTACATATTAATGAATTGTTCTTGAATGTTGTTGTGTTTTTTTTATAAGTTACTACATACGTTTTTGCAGTTTACTGTATCGTAGTGTGTTATTCTACCTTTTTTTTTATATTTATATGATGTTCATGTTCCTGCAATGCTTATGTATGATAAAGGTTCCAAGATCTTCCCGGCTATATCTTTCACATCAGTGTCTCCCAGGATCCCTTTCTCTCACTCGTATATTTGCTTATTTATCTATACAATATTAATTCAGATAATGGACAGACACAAGAAACTAATTTAAAGTTTTTCAAGAGGTGGATTAGTAAACAGAGAAAGGCAGACACGTCTGTAAAGGTTTATTGCTGACTGCGTGCTGATTACGCTTGGCTCTGAAGAACTCTTCAGTCCGCAATGACTGGTCGCGGCAAGGGAGGCAAAGGACTCGGATAGGTTGGCGCCAAACGTCATCGCCATTGGCTCGCCGTGGAGGAGTCAAGCGTATTTCCGGCCTCATCTACGAGGAGACTCAAGGAATTCTCAAAGTTTTCTTAGAGAACGTCATCAGAGATGCAGTCACCTACGCACAACATGGAAAGAGGAAAACTGTCACTGTCATGGACGTCGTATATACCTTGAAACTATGGCTTTGGTAGTTAAATCACTAACACACTTTCTTCCTTAAGACCTACCAAGTTATTAAAGGAAATAAAAGAACATAAAAGGACAGATGATCAAATGCTCCAGGGCGGGTCATCGTATGACTAACACCAACGTCAGGAAACACTTGTCCTGTTTCTTGACTAATCTTACCTAACTAATAACAACAATTCCGAGAATTAAGCCATCCTTAAGCCTGACAAGTCCGACACATTGCTAATATCTCTGATACTGCTGTTTTATATCATTATTTCATATAATTATTTATTTCTTTGCTACGTTTGTAACTTTAGCAACATAAGTCATACACATTGCCTTCAATAATAAGCACAAACTGTTTAATTTACTTACAAAATGTTTTACAGTTGTTTGTGACACTATGTCCAGTTGTTTTGAACTGTATCAGAGGCCAAATGTGACACTCAAGCTTCTCTTCATAAATGAAAAGATGCTAAAAAATATTCTGAAATAATTGTCGTAATTTCTGTAAAATACTTCAGTAGCTATTGCATTAAAAGTTATAATGGTTTATTAGCCATAGGTTCATTAGCACTGGAGTCACTTTGGTTACAGTATCTATCAAGGAATCGCTTGTGAGAGATCTAAGAATGTGGAAACAAGAAAAGTGAAATACACTGCTGCTCTTTATCTTATGAACGGTAAAGAGAAACCAGAAATAATAATTAAATAAGTCTCTCTTTCTCTGTTAGTATCTTTTCCACATCTTCATTTATCTCAATATTAACACTCAATAAATCTCTTGTTCTCATTCTTCCATCTCAGGAGACACATAAAAGTTACGTTTACGGTCACTCTGCCATCACCTCACTCACTGCTCTTTATGGGCTCTAATACACCTAAATCAGTTATCTCACCCTACTGGCATCTCTCTCAATCTCACATCTTTCTTTTCCTCGTAAATTACTATGATCGGCATCACTGATCTGTGGCCTCTTAGACCTTATCATATCTACTGATGAAGCTGTGTTATGAGTTGGCCTCCACTATTGTCTCCTCCAAATCATTCCGCTATTGCAACCACTGTCAGCCTCAGAGTTAGTCATGCCTGAGTTACCAGACCTGCCACGTGGAAGCGTCCCCTCACTCTGTCATCTTAGGTATTCCATTAATTGTTTCTCGGGTAGCGCTGAAAGTTGGGTTGGGCAAATATTTTGTTAGTGGGATGAATTGTGAAGGACCTGTCTAGAATGGGCCAACAGGCCTGCTGCAGCGTTCCTCCTTTCTTATGATCTTATTCCCAGTTTTCCGAGGTACGTCCCGCTTTATCTTTCCTTCTCTCCGCTTACCTTTTGGATCATGTTTCCAGGTCTCCATCCGTGGGCCTCCGGATGTCAACCCTTCCATACTCCCCACTTCCATTTTCTTGGTGCTTTCCCTAGTTCCATCTGTGTTTCCTCAGATGAACTTCCTTCCACACTTTCCCAGCTTCTGCATTTTGTTACTTCTGGTGATCTTGCTAGGTGCAACCTCGTCCTTTTCTAGCTGGTTTAGTCAGGTGTGGTTATTGATGAGGTCATAGTTGTGTGTGTGTGTGTGTGTGTGTGTGCGTGTGTGTGTGTGTGTGTGTGTGTGTGTGTGTGTGTGTGTGTGTGTGTGTGTGTGTGTGTGTGTGTGTGTGTGTGTGTGTGTGTGTGTGTGTGTGTGTGTGTGTGTGTGTGTGTGTGTGCGTATGTGTGTGTGTGTGTGTGTGTGTGTATGTGTGTGTGTGTGTGTGTGTGTACTCACCTATTTGTCTTTGTCCACCTCGTCTATTCCGCGCAGTATTTTATATGTCGTTATCATGTCTCCCCTGACCCTCCTGTCCTCCGGTGTCGTCAGGCCGATTTCCCTCAACCTTTCTTCATAGGACAATCCCCGTAGCTCTGGGACTAGTCTTGTTGCAAACCTTTGCACTTTCTCTAATTTCTTGACGTGCTTGACTAGGTGTGGATTCCAAACTGGTGCTGCATACTCCAGTGTGGGCCTGACGTATATGGTATACAGAGTCTTAAACGAATCCTTACTGAGGTATCGGAACGCTATCCGTAGGTTTGCCAGGCGCCCGTATGCTGCAGCAGTTATCTGATTGATGTGCGCCTCATGAGATATGCTCGGTGTTATACTCACCCCCAGATCTTTTTCCTTGAGTGAGGTTTGCAGTCTTTGGCCATCTAAACTATATTGTGTCTGCGGTCTTCTTTGCCCTTCCCCAATCTTCATGACTTTGCATTTGGCAGGGTTAAATTCAAGGAGCCAGTTGCTGGACCAGGCTTGTAGCCTGTCCAGATCTCTTTGTAGTCCTGCCTGATCCTCGTCCGATCTGATTCTTCTCATTAACTTCACATCATCTGCAAACAAGGACACTTCTGAGTCTATCCCTTCCGTTATGTCGTTCACATATACCAAGAACAGCACAGGTCCTAGGACTGACCCCTGTGGAACCCCGCTTGTCACAGGCGCCCTCTCTGACACCTCGTCGCGTACCATGACTCGTTGTTGCCTCCCTGTCAGGTATTCTCTGATCCATTGCAGTGCCTTTCCTGTTATGTGTGCCTGGTCCTCTAGCTTTTGCAGTAACCTCTTGTGAGGAACTGTGTCGACGGCCTTCTTGCAGTCCAAAAATATGCAGTCGATCCACCCCTCTCTCTCTTGTCTTACTTCTGTCACCTTGTCATAAAACTCTAGTATGTTTGTGACACACGATTTTCCTTCCCTGAAACCGTGCTGGTTGTCAATTATACACTAGTTTCTTTCCAGGTGCCCCACCACTCTCCTCCTGATGATCTTCTCCATGACCTTGCATACTATACACGTTAGTGATACAGGTCTGTAGTTTAGTGCCTCATGTCTGTCTCCCTTTTTAAAAATTGGGACTACATTTGCCATTTTCCATACCTCAGGGAGTTGCCCAGTTTCAAATGATGTGTTGAAGATCTTTGTTAATGGCTCACACAATATCTCTGCTCCTTCTTTAAGGACCCATGGAGAGATGTTGTCTGATCCCACCGCCTTTGAGGTGTCAAGTTCGCATAGCAGCTTCTTCACCTCCTCCTTGGTTATATGTACCTCCTCCAGCACTTGCTGGTGTGCCCCCCTGTCCCTGATTTCTTGGAGTTCTATTGGTTTCCACTGTAAATACCTCTTTAAATCTTGTGTTGAGCTCCTGACAAACCTCTCGGTCGTTTCTTGTGAATTCCCCATCACCCTTCCTCAGTCTGATTACCTGGTCCTTGACTGTTGTTTTCTTCCTGATGTGGCTGTACAACAGCTTCGGGTCAGTCTTTACTTTTGATGCTATGTCATTTTCATATTGTCTCTGAGCCTCCCTTCTTATCTGTGCATATTCGTTTCTGGCTCTTCGGCTGATTTCTTTATTTTCCTGAGTTCTCTGTCTTCTGTACCTTTTCCATTCTCTAGTACACCTAGTTTTTACCTCCCTACACCTTTGGGTGAACCAAGGACTCGTTCTGTTCTTCCCATTATTTCTGTTTCCCTTGGGAACAAACTTCTCCTCTGCCTCCTTGCATTTTGTTGCTACATAGTCCATCATTTCTTGTACTGGTTTTCCTGTCAGTTCCCTCTCCCACTGAATGTCTTGAAGGAAGTTCCTCATGCCTGAGTAGTTCCCCCTTTTGTAGTTTGGTTTTTCCCAGCCTATTCCTGCTACTCTCTCCACTTGGAGCTCAACTATGTAGTCGAAGCACAGAACCACATGATCACTAGCTCCCAGGGGCCTTTCATACATGATACCCTGTGTGTGTGTGTGTGTGTGTGTGGGAGTGTGTGTGTGGAGTGTGTATGTGAGAGAGTGTGTGTGTGTGTGTGTGTGTGTGTGCACGTGTTTGTTTCCCCTAGTTCTGTGTCTCCAGAAGTCCATCTGTGTCCCCTCAAATGAACACCCTCACTTCCCCAGGTTCAGCAGTTGTTGCCCTTTCCCAGTGACCTTGTTGGATGGTAACTTGGTCTTGTCTAGCTGGTCTACTGCCGAGACTGTCCAGGTGGGTGGAATTACTGGAGGTGACACACAGAAAACTGCGTCCTGTAAGTACACCACCAAGACAGCCTGGAAGTAGACCAGCTAGACGAGACTAAAGGGCAGTAGCATAACTTTTTCTCTCTCTATCTCATCCAATTTCTTTCATTTTTGGTGCATACGAAGAAGCGTTCACTAAATTTATTGTAAAAAATCAATAAGATAGCCTAAAAAAAATTGAAAAAAAGAAAAACAAGATTTACTGAAAATGACATTTGGCAGCCAATAGGTCCTAAATGGCACAACGTAAGGTTGTTTGGAAACTTACTACTGAGAGAACAATCCTAATACGATATTTAGGTGGTGCACTTCCCCGTAAATATCTTTATTCCACAAAAAAAATAAAGTTGGTAAGTTATTTTAGTGTTGCAAAATATCTGCCCTTTACTCCCACCCAAATCCCAAAATATTTAGAATATTTCCAAAAGTGCTCCACTAAAATTAAGAACAATTATTCTTTAATGATTCCAATGAATATTATTTTATTTAATTCAATAGTAAATCCTCTATGAAGTAAAATAAGTCAATAATTTACTTCCAAGATAAACCCTCGTGTAGTGGATAGTCTTAATAGTATGATAATAAGATGTTATCTCCATTATAGAATAATAATAATATGATATTATCACCTTTATATTATAATAAGGCAAAAGGACCCCAATGGAAATAAGTCTGACTTTTTTGGGTTATCCCAGGTACTTTACACATATGCTGCTATGTATGATAATCTACGTAGCTGTATTTGTGTATACCTGAATAAACTTACTCTCGAGAGCAAGGAATCTTGATGACATCAGCTAATGTTCCCAGATGGTTCCTGGTTGGTCGCAAGTCTACGTATTAGCTCCTCTCATTCTCCTATGATGCCAAATCCTCCCTGTTTGGTGTACTAGCCTCCACGAGTAGTATGTACTATATATATTATTGTAATCATGTGACTTTCGCTCACCATGAGGCAGGTCAAAAGGTCATGGCTTCGACTCCTCGTCTAGTTGAAGTGTTGTTATTGATTAAATAACACTTGTTCGTGGTTACAATAATATGTAATATGTGGAGGCTAATACTCCAAACGCGGAGCAGAATTAAATTAGTTTAGAGGCACCCACACCACCGTTTGTCCTCGGATTACGGTAACACACCTAGCTCTGCTGGGTGCATGATTCTTGTAGGACTGGGTGGTCCTATGGATTAGTGTCGTGTGATTTTCGCTTACCAAGAGGCGGGCCAAAACAACACAGAATCGAGCCCTCAGCTAGTCGCAGTGCTGTTATTGATTAAATACCACTCGTTCGTGGTTACAGTACGATATACAGTGGTACCTCGGTATAAGTCCTTAATCCGTTCCAGGACCTTGGATGTATATCAAACGAATTTTCCCATAAGAAATATAGGGAGAACGATTAATCCATTCCCATGAAAAAAATCCTGTTGTTATTGGCATTGATGGGGTTGTACAAAATTATTTAAACACTGCTTAATACTAAAATATGTAATTTAAACATTGCTTAATACTAAAATGCAGACAAATACAAAAGAATTAGATGAAATAAATGCAAATTTAACCTCACTTTAATTTGCTGATAAGAGTCGAGTGCCTACTAGGATAGTGCTGAGAAGGGAGGAGGAGGAAATGTTATTGTTTGGATGCAGAGTCTCGTTCTCTTTTCTGTCTCTTGTCCCTATCTGGACTTGGTTGAAGCTCACCAGGTGCGACTTTTACATTATGTGTCTTATTTTATGTTAATATAGACATTTTCATTAATCCTTCTATGTTTTTATGCAGGGCGGAGGAAAAACATTACGTTTTCTTTGGTCCAGCACCAAAGAAAACGTGTATGAATCTGCGTTTGGCCTAGTCACTCCGCTTTTTAAAATTCTCGGCATGAATTATTCATTACTTCTCCCTTCGTTTATGATGACATCTAAAGGTAGTTGTTAGAAACGGTTAAACTCATCACAGGGACGTTAGGAAGTATTTCTTCATAGAGATGTCATAGAGTTGTCAGGAAGTGGAATAGCCTAGCAAGTGAATAGTGGAGGCAGGAACCATACATAGTTTTAAGAAGAGGTATGATACAGCTCAGGAAGCAGAGAGAGGACCTAGTAGTGATCAGTGAAGAGGCGGGGCCAGGAGCTGAGTCTCGACCCCTGCAACCACAGTTAGGTGAGTACAATTAGGTGAGTACACACACACACATACACACACACACACATACACACACACACACACACACACACACACACACACACACACACACACACACACACACACACACACACACACACACATACAGGCTCGGCTGTAGTTCAGCCTCCACAGACTGAGAACATCAGTTAGTGGAAGTTCACTCAGTCTGTGCAGGACGAACAGGTTGCTATCATATGTCATCCTGTTATCACTCTTAAGGATAACTGATGACCTAAACAAAGGTTATGGCTGTCACCGGCGATATTACTCACGTTTTAAGAACATAAGAAAGAACACTGCAGCAGGCCTGTTGCCAATGCGAGGTAGGTCCAAGTGACCTCCCGGCTTAAACCAATGACCCACCTAGTCAGGTCAGGTCACATCCAATTAAGGAGCATGGAATCAGTCCTATTAGCACAAGCTAGTCAGGTTCAACTCACACCCACTCACGTATTTATCCAACCTATTTTTTTAAATACACAACGTCTTAGCTTAGCATCTATGACGGTACTAGGGAGTTTGTTCCACTCATTCAAAACTCTTTTACCAAACCAGTGCTTTCCTATATCCTCCCTGAATCTGAATTTTTCCAACTTAAATCATTGCTGTGAGTTCTGTCTTGGCTAGATATTTTTAGCACGCTATTTAAATTCCCTATATTTATTCCTGTTTTCCGTTTATACCCCTCAATCATATCCCTCTTAATTCTACGCCTTTCTAGAGAGTGCAGATTCAGAGCCCTCAGTCTATCCTCGTAGGGAAGATTTCTGATACATGGGATCAACTTTGTCATCCTCCTTTGTGCGTTTTTCAGTGCATTTGTATCCATTCTGTAATACGGTGACCAGAACTGTGCAGCACAATCTAAATGAGGCCTAACCTAAGATATATAGAGTTGAAGAACAACCTGATGACTCCTCGTATTTATTGCGAACACTAATGCACTGTTGTCTTGGTTTTAGATTACTGCTAACCAGAACTCGCAAATCTTTCTCGCGATCAGTAATATTAAGATCTACATTATTTAGTTTATATGTGGCATGGTTATTTTCTTGTCCAACATTTAGAACTTTGCATTTGTCAATATCAAACTGCATCTGCCACTTCTCCTGGATTGTTCTAATGTCCTCATTAGAATGAATTAGGCGACCTATATTGGTGTCATCAGAAGACTTGCTTGTCAGGTATTGCTTTACAAACAATACTCTGAGAAAATCTTATATGATTATCATGATGAATCTTAACCTGAACTTTAGCTACAGTAGAGACCAACTACTGTTATCATATAGAACAACTGTTCTCAAAACTTTTTCAGGCTGCCGCCCCCTTGGCTCCCAGGTCACATCACTAGCGCCCCCCCCCCCACACTCATACAAACACACCTCTTTCTTGGTATTAAATTTACTACATAAATTCAAAATATCAGCTAATATAACACTATAACAAGCGTATTTTTCTCGAAAATAAAAATTAACATAGTAAACCAATTTATTTAACTAAATGAAAGGGTAAATTTACATCTGATCTGTAACCACATTGTCTTCATAATTTTAATAAGATGGATGTGCACGGACATCAGCTCCTCAACATCAGTCTTGAAGGCGCAAAAAAATATTAGATCCCCAGTTTCAGTAATTTTCAGTCTGTTTCTTTGCTTAGAATAAGGCTTGGCGACCACCATGAAGCTTCACTCTACTAAATGTGATGTTGGGAAGACAGTAAAGTACATCTTGACGCTGTTCCACAGTGCACAGTGTTGCTCAATTTTTTTTCCCAAAAAATTTTGATAAGACTTTTTGAACTAAGACCTCAGGTCAATGTCATTTTCGAGTGAAATAACTTCCTGTTTCCTCACTGTTGATACATAGGAATGGATTAATAACCCAGTATGGTATTTTAAACAAAAAATAAAGATCCTGCAATCTGTCAGGCATGTCTTTATGCAGGTCATTCAGGAGTGTACAATACACTTGAAGATCATCGTCTGGTTTGCTCTTCAATTTTGAGGCTGGGAAACTGGAAGAACTCACGACGGGCTGTGTTATGTTTGAGTAACTGAAAACTGGACAGAACAGTGGAAAGGGCTGATTTGACTCTGATATGATTAACCTCATTTCCTTGCAATTGCATATTAATTTCTTTGAACTTTGTGAATACATCTGACAAATAAGCAATATCATGCTTATGTTTCTCGGCTCAACACATAGAACAGAAATGCAGTCTTGGAAGAATTCAACAACTGTTTAAAATGTGTAGAGAAACGCATCAGGGAGTTTCCCTTTGACATCCATCTAACTTCTGTGTATAACAACATTCAAAATCTCCTTCACTCTCAGCAAAGAGATGACGAAAACAGTCGGGGATTGAGAGCGTGTGCCTTGATTTTATTTACTGCTGTGAGAACAGTGCTTAATGATTTGTGAAGTCGACCAGTTAGGTTTTTTGTTACCAGCTGTTATCTGTGGATTACAAAGTGAACCGTAAACACACCAGGTACAGCTTTTTTTCAAGAAACTAATGAAGCCACCGTAACAATCTGTCATGGATGGTGCCCCATCTGTTGCACAAAAACAATGCTGGTATACGGGATGTCCGTCTCTTTAAAAAAAGTCTCAACAACACGAAATACTGACTCCCCTTTTGTATTTGTTTCTAGTTTCTTTGCAAATAACAGTTCTTGAACCAAACTTTCATTTCTGATGAAAGGAATATAAGCAGGAAGCAAAGATTCATTGCCTGACAAAGTGGACTCAACTAAGTCAAATTCTGTTGTCTTAGGGATGTTGCACTGTATACTCAGTGTTTTCAGCAATTTCATCCACTCTTCTTAGAACAGACTTATCACTCTGAGAAATAACTTTAATAATTTGTTCAGCAGACCTGTTTAAAACTGTGCTCTGAACCTCACTTACTGCTGCCAGAATAAGCTCTTCCCCAGCTGTATGAGGATTGCAAGATCCAGCAATGAGATATTGTATGATGCACACAAACCATCACTTAATTGCTGTGAAGTGATACCAAATATATTTCTAATTGTCTTCAGTTTCTGTAAGTTTTCAAGAAGTGACTGAAAATATGCTAAATTTTCGTCTGCTTTGTCAGAGTGTATATTCTTTAAATTTTCCAGAAGCCTGGGAGGTTTCATGGCTTCATTTCAAAACACTCTTTCACCCAGTAGGCACATTGGTTGCTGTTGGTTATTTAATGCTGATACAAATCCATATTTCAGATATTCCACACTATATTGCCAATACTTCTTTTTTGTCTTCTGTGCTGCGGCCATATTTTATTCTGAACAAAAAAAATATATGTTCTTTGTAAAATCATGCCAACCACAAGAAAATGCAGCAGAAATATATAGCAATCCATTTACTAGAAGAAGTACATTACACACTAATACAAGCATAAATTATTAAATATTACGACGTGTAGCTGGTAACACAACATAGCCTATATATGTATAATATGTATATTTACATTGATAAAATACATGTTCACGCTGCCTGATGTTACATAAACATAATTGAATACACAATATGCTATTACAGAGAACGACAAAACAAATCATTTAAAAAAATGTAAAAAACAGCAGGGAAACAAAGAAATATTGTGGGGACTCCAACAAACCTGGCGACGGGTGAGAATGTCTGGTTTTGGGTGAGAGAGAACAGCGAAACAAAACATTTGTATCAAATATAAACTTACGTAAAAAGAATGGAGACCACAAAAAATATACCAGAAAACCATCAGATGCTGTGGGGTGCTGCTTTATTATCAAAGAAAGTGTTACAGCTAAAAGCAAAGACAGTCCAAATCACAGCCTTGGCGCAGCAACACTACCACAACCTCTGACGTCCCTCCATCAATAACACTCACTCATATCTTTATTATAATCTGCTTTAAAATCTACATTACAAGACTGAAGATAACTTGTAGTGTTTACAAACTTAGAGCCTTGGCACTTGAAGACTTGAAAACCAGACCACCACCAGTACCCACGACGTCTACTGTCTGCTCTGGCTGGTGTGTGGTACGTCCGAACAAAAGTTCGGACTTTTAACTCTGACTTTGGACCACAAAATAAAATAAAAGTACGCTTTCTTAATTTTATTCTTTGTAAAGCACTTGTGTTATTTCAGTGTTCGTGACTCAGATTTTGTCACATAGATTTTGTGAAACAACGCTCTGTTGGATCTGATGCCAACTTTCCGCACCCTTTCCAACCCCTTTTTTCCAAAACTCCCCCCCCCCCCCCCGCATCTTTCCACCGCCCACTTGCAAGTCACTGATCTAAAGAAAAAGGCAGCACCATTCTACATTGCCAGAACCCCATTCAGCACACATTTTGCCCTGCTGTATGTATTGTAAGTAAGAAAAAGGAAAATCGTGCGAAGAAATAAAAAAAAAATGGATATATGACAAACTTAGCCTGGCCGAAACAACAGTTGGAGGTTAGTACATAAATAATGAATAGACTGAATTAATGAGACTGTTAATGGTCAGTCTGACTAGACTGACAAAGGTCAGTTAAAATGTTTTCATTTATATTCAATTTACTCATGAGTATAATTAATTAGTCATGTGAACAATAGCTGAACTATTGACACAGTTGTGTAGCTGTCGTAATACATTTTGAACCTTCATAATGTCAAGTACAAGAAATTAGTGAATCGAACTGAAGATATGTCAGAAAAAACTTTTCGGTATTCAAGTTGATTTGTTGGTGTTTACAATAAAAAGATCACGGTATATATACTGTTATTTCCAGGCAAAGTGCGCTGCTGCATGCAAGCTGCGTGCTGCTGCAGGCAAGCTGAGCGCTGCTGCAGGTAAGCTGAGCGCTGCTGCAGGCAAGCTGAGCGCTGCTGCAGGCAAGCTGCGCGCTGCTGCACAACTGAAGTCTGCTGTCATCGTCATTAAAAACGGTGTGCGGTTGTTGATTTTAATTTAGCAGTAAATTAAACTGTTAATGTACGCACCTTATATATTTGTATTCCAGTAAATGTTTATCTTGAGTTACGTCCTTCTCGTATATTTGAACATTTCTCATCATAGGGAAGTGACATCACCTAATCTGTTATCCTACATAAAAACTCAATTTCTTACTTTTTATATCTGATTTCACTGGTTATTTTTGTTAGTCACATCCAGTAGTAATTCCTCGCCAAATAATCTTGATAAGTTTTGAAGTGAATAATTTGTAAATTAAGTATTTTCAATCTTTGTACAACTGAAACATCCTAACCGCTTCTTGTCCTTACTGTAAGATAAGATTTTCTTCAGATTTTTAACCCCGGAGGGTTAGCCACCCAGGATAACTCAAGAAAGTCAGTGCGTCATCAAGGACTGTATAACTTATTTCCATTGGGGTCCTCAATCTTGTCCCCCAGGATGCGACCCACACCAGTCGACTAACACCGAGGTACCTATTTGCTGCTAAGTGAACATGACAATAGGTGTAAGGAAACACGTCGAAATGTGTCCACCCCGGCGGGAATCGAACCCGGGCCCTCCATGTGTGAAACTAGAGCTTCAGCCACCAGGCCACAGGGCACCCCACCAAACTGCTTCATATTTTGCTAGGATTTGAAATGACTGTTGCCTCAGCTGCTGTGGTCAGTAGTGGCAGCTCCGTCTCCCTCAGCTGCTGTGGTCAGTAGTGGCAGCTCCGTCTCCCTCAGCTGCTGTGGTCAGTAGTGGCAGCTCCGTCTCCCTCAGCTGCTGTGGTCAGTAGTGGCAGCTCCGTCTCCCTCAGCTGCTGTGGTCAGTAGTGGCAGCTCCGTCTCCCTCAACTTTCTCTAAAACTCTTCTTCCTCATGATTTTCATGTATATTAAACTGAGGATCGCTAATATAGGTAGAGATCTGATCAGAGTACAATCCAGCTGAACTCTCTTTTTCCAATGTTATCTCATAATCTGCTGCTTATCTAAACACATTTTCACAGCTGTCATAATCAAAACATGTGTGGTTGGATTTAGTGTCTACATTTATCTCTTGTGTTCGCTCTGTCTACACCTGTATACGTCATTCTATAAACAACTATTTCTATTGATGACACTTCCACATTCAGGTGCCTGATAGTGCTACAATATTACCAAGAGTATATTCATAGGATCTTTGTCAATATGCAAGATCTACCAGATTTATTTTATCTCCGTATTTCTTTGGTAGTTGTGTTTTGATTTTTGTACAAGGTCACAAACTCAAAATCATAGTTTCGATGTGTATTTTCTTAAAATTTTCATATAATGCATCAATATGACATGCATAGGATATTGCTTCATTGGGAAAGCTTATTTTATGTTACGTAAATTAGATACACGTGCAATAGTTAGGTATCATTATTGAGGAAACGTTTCGCCACACAGTGGCTTCATCAGTCCATTCATCTACAAAAAAGAATTATGAAGATAAGGAGTTTGAGGCAATCAGTCCTTCAGTCTTATCAAGACTGATTGATTACATCGAATACAGGCTGAGGGACTGATTACCTCAAAATCCACCTGATCTTCGCCATTCTTCTTTATATTGGACTGAAGAAGTCACTGTGTGGCGAAACGCTCCCACAAGGCACCTAAGTGTTGCACAAGTGTTGAACTGAGGAAGTCACAGACTGGTGAAACGCTCCCACAAGACACCTAAGTGTTGCACAAGTGATGAACTGAGGAAGTCACAGACTGGTGAAACGCTCCCACAAGACACCTAAGTGTTGCACAAGTGTTGAATTGAGGAAGTCACTGACTGGTGAAACGTTCCCACAAGACACCTAAGTGTTGCACAAGTGATGAACTGAGGAAGTCACAGACTGGTGGAACGCTCCCACAAGACACCTAAGTGTTGCACAAGTGTTGAATTGAGGAAGTCACTGACTGGTGAAACGTTCCCACAAGACACCTAAGTGTTGCACAAGTGTCTCAGTCATCAACTTGTCGCGTTGCTCAACCATTTATCTACAAGAGATACAAAGTATTTGGCTACTGTTTGTTGCTGTGACAAACTACAACTTTAATGTATTTCCTTCTTTGCCAATTCCCAGAAATATATAGCCCAGTTTCCCAGAAGCTTAGTCCAGCCTCCTCTTTAATGTATGCCTCAGGAAAAGCCTTGGGCGGGCGAGAAAAATTTAATGCAGAAAAAACTGTATGTATATGTATTCATGTGTATGAATGTGCCTATATTTACGTTTGCGTATGTATGCGCGTATGTACGTATTTGTGCGCATGTATTTTTAGTTAACGTATTAACGTATTAACTCTGTTTGTGTATGTGGAAAATTACATTTATCTGAATGTAACTAATTATGTACATAACAGTAAATGATAACAAAGATAATTATTATTTATCAATGTTACATAGACAAGTAGGAATTTGGGACACCTAGGTCACAAAAAATGTCCCCCTTCGATACCTACCACTGTCATAACCACAAGTTGCTCTGGACCTATTAATTACCAATGAAATATGTATAACCAGGAATCCTGGTAAATATATAAATTTTGTGGACTGTATATTAAAAATAATAAATAGTTATATATATACACAATTACATAACAGAAGGAAAATATATCTTAATATCACTCACCAATTTGACTGGAGATTAATGTGTATCATACTCAGAAAACCTCACTCTAACTAAATCTATGAAAATAATGCTGGCCAGAATTATACACAAATCTAGAGAGCTTATCTGAGGTTCCTGGAGAGGTCTTGTCCAGTCGCCTGATATCTCAAGTTATGCAGGAATGCACATACAACAATTTTGCCTCCTATTTGAGAGGTGTCAGCCCAATTTTACCTCTAGAGCACGAAAAATTCTTCCCCATTCACCAACGTTCTAATGCAAATTCAAAACCAAGATGGCGAGTCTCGTCTGCGCAGACGCAGGCTTTCTGTTTTCTATGACATAAATATTATTAAATACAGTATGGCCATCTATTTACATATAAATACTGAATTTCTGGAAAATATATACAGTATTTTCCGCACTGCAGCCGGCCGGAGTTCGTTGCTAAACGATTCAAATTACTCCTTTCTTTAGGAGACGATTCCAGCCAGTTCTGGCTTGAGTGGCTGTTCTCCTAGTAGGTCTTACTACGATTTCATCTTCCAGCATCACTTGGTCTGCGTTATCTTCCATATCACTCATGTCACTTTCCCTCAGATTTTCATTTACGTTTGATTGAACACCTAATTCCAAGGGAATCAATTTATTAATTGTGCGTAAACTTTCCTGGCCACGACACAACACTTTGACATTCCTGACAACACCTTGTGCATCTGGGTACGATGTCAATACTTTGCCCAGAGGCCACAATGTTCGATGTTGTTCAGTGTCAATTAACACAATGTCACCTGGTTGAATGGTCTGTCGATTTACTGCCTCTGTCGCACCATAAAAGTGTTCACGTAGTGTAAGAAGATATTCCTTACGCCACACATTAGACCAATGATCAGTTACTTTATTTAACATTTTAAATTTATTACACAACACTGCCGCATCATTGTAATCTTCATCACTTTCTTCCAGATTATCTCTATAGACAGGGGCAGCTTCCAATTTCCTTCCACATATTAGGTGAGAAGGTGTTAATACATCTGCATCAGGTGTATCACTCATGTACGAGAGAGGTCTATTATTTATACGATTTTCTGCCTCCACTAACACTGCATGGAATTCTTCCAAATTAATTCTCTTCCGGTGTAGTACTTTACGGAGACACCTCTTCACTGTGCCTATCAGTCTTTCATACAGCCCCCCCTGCCAAGGGGCTCTAGGAGTAATAAATTTCCAGGTACACCCTCGCTGGGTTAACAGAGATTGAAGATCGTTACTATTATTTAATTCTATCAAGTGTTGAGCACCTGCTACAAAATTTGTGGCATTATCCGAATTCATCAACCTCGAACAGGATCTCCTAGCTGCAAATTTTCGAAACAGCTGTATAAACTGTTCTGCAGACAAGTCGTGTGCCACTTCTAAATGAACTGCCCTAGTAGCAGTACAGGTGAACAAACAAACATACACTTTCAGTGGAACACCATTTGACATACCTGTTAAAATTATTGGACCACTATAGTCTACACCTGTTACATCAAATGGTTTCACTAATTGTACACACTCCTTTGGCAATGGTGGAGGACCTGGGTACATATAGGATCTGGCATCCACACGGCGACATATTACACAAGATTTAATCACCCTTTTTACACTTTGCCGTCCTTGTGGAATCCAGAAAGTTTCCCTAATACAATTTAAGGTACCTTGTACCCCACCATGCATTATATTTTTATGGGCATTTAGAACAATTAAATTTGTTAGATGATGAGTTTTGGGCAGTAAGATAGGGTGTTTAGCATAATCACCCAATTCAGCATTTTGTAACCTACCTCTGCACCTAATTACATTGTTCTCTAAATACAGCCCCAATTTCTCTATTATGGAACCTTTCACAATTTTTCTTTCCATCATCAATTTAATCTCATTTCCATAGATTTCTTCTTGTACCCTCTTTATCCAATATTCAAGAGGATGGGAAAACTTATATGATATATTCATCTTGTTTAGAAATTTAAACACCAACTTGGTTACACTGATTAGTTTGGGTAAAGAAGAATACCTATTTGTATCAATGGCTAAGGAAGGACAAACTATTGGAGTGGTGGTCACAGTAATTTCAACAGGAGCAATATACGCCTTTTGTACAGGCCAATTAGCTTTATTTACCAACCAGCTCTGTCCTTTAAACCATGATACAGCATTTACAAATTTAGAATAAGGTAAACCTCGACACAAGAAATCAGCTTGATTCTCCTCACCAGGTATATGATTAAATGTTAACATATGTTGACCCAAACTATTATACTTCACTTGCATCTGATTAATTTCAGCGACTCTGTTTTGTACGTACAATTTTACTGTTTCCATTACGAATCCATTGTAAGGATACCTCATTATCAGACCAAATTACAGTGTCGCTAATATTTATCTCCTGCTACTTATTTCTTGTATAATTAGCTAATTTGACACCTACATAAATGGCTGTTAATTCCAACTGAGGAAAGGTACATGATTTAATTTGAGACACTTTAGCCTTAGACATAACAAGAGAAATAACACTATTACATTGAAGATAAGCAACTGCTCCATATGCCAATTTTGAAGCATTATAAAAAATGTGGAGTACATTTTTCCCATTTGGATTGGCCACTTGGCATGGGAACTCCAACATTGGATTTTTTTCATAATCACCAATTAATTCATCCCACCTGTTAATGAATTCCTCAGGTAGAATTTCATCCCAAGCACATTTAAGTTTCCATGCTTCCTGTATTAATAATTTTCCTTATAGTGAGGGGTGACACTAAGCCTAGTGGATCAAAACATTTGGAAACTTCAGCAAGCAAAACTCTCTTAGTTAATTTATTGGGCATACTGTAATTATTAGGTTTTAACATTAACAAATCTCTCTCAGTATCCTAATTTAAACCCAATACATTACTACATTTTGGCACTTCATCTCCAGGGTAATCTTTACTTATTTTGTCCTTTAATTTGGACGAATTACTATTCCATTCCCTCAGAGGCATATTTGCACTTTGCATTATTTTATTAGCCTCTCCATAAGTCATTAACAGTTCCTCTTCAGTTGACGTCACACCCAGGAAATTGTCCACATAAAATTGTTTGCTCATTACTTTACTCAATGGACTTTCCATACGTTTAAGTTGTATATTTATTGTCGCTTGAAGTAGGAACGGACTGGATGTAGCACCAAATAATACGCTCCTAAAGCGAAAGGTTTCCAGAGGGCTAAGTGGGTCAATAGGATTCTCAGGCCATAAGAAGCGGGTACAATCCCGGTCAGCCTCTTGTAAATCCACTTTTTGGAAAGCTTTACTTATGTCAGCCGTAAAGGCATAATTCTTCATCCTGAAATTTAATAAGATATCTCCTAATTTTTCCGTCAACGACGGACCTGTCATCAAACAGTCATTTAAACTAGGTACATTTTTGTTACTCCTGGAACTACAATTAAACACAATTCTCAAAGGAGTGGTCTTAGAACCCTTCTTCATTCCGTGATGTGGCAAATAGTGACCATAAATTTTGGTTTGCTCAGGAGGTACCTCTTCTGTAAATTTATTAATTAACTGCTCAGCAATTATATCATTATAGGCAGTTAACAATTCTGGTGTCTTACTCAGTTCGCGGAGCTGAGCCTTTAATTGTCCATATGCCATTCTGTAATTAGTGGGCAATTCTGGATGGTTCAGTCTCCACGGAAGTCGTACCCAGTATTTTCCAGATTCAAATTTTACATCTCTCAAGTATTGCTCCTGAGTAGAAGAATCGTCTGGACTTTCTTCATTTACATTTATTCCAATGCTGTATAATTCCCACAATTTATGCACTGGCTCAACACCATCCTCTATGGAAGAATTATACTGGGGTACGATTTCATGAGTAAGACACACAGTTATGGTATTTGTAGTTTTCTCTAGTCATGAATTATTATTACCAGGAATCCTACCATACATTACATGGCCTTCTACAGTCTTCAAAAGGGTGACACCACATTTCTTTACCATACCCTTTACAAAGGAGGCATAATAGTCACTACCTATCAAAATACTTATTGGGCCTACAGAATCATCACTTACACCAGAAGGTGCTAAATTTACATTATGTGAAAGTCTTTCTGTAGCATCACTAAGTCCTACTGTAGATATTTTCTCTGGAAGTCTATCTACAATTACCGCATTAACACGTTTTTTCTCATTGCCCAACCTGACAGTTACATATACAGTGTCATACAATTGAGATCTTTTATCCGAGAGAAAACCAGATAATTTAAAAGTTGTGGGATCTCCCATCTGTACTTTCATACCATCAAGACATTTACGTTTTATGAAAGTATGCTGGGATCCCTGGTCCAATAATGCATTTACATTTTTTTATTTATGCCTTTTATCATCAATTTTTACCTGTAACACAGGTAAGGCTACTTCAGCAAAACCATCATTATTAACATTAGCAGCAATTTTTACATTAGCTACTGTTGTGTCAGGATTGTCAACATTATCATTATTATCAACATTATTATATAGACCCTTACACATGACTATATGGTGTCTTCCTTTGTGACATTGATAACATTAGTTTAATTTGGCATAACAATCCTTTACATTGTGATTACCTAAACACCTGATACATCTGTCAAGTTCCTCCAATCTTTCAACTTTAT
>NW_027196291.1:47500-98361 GCF_038502225.1 Cherax quadricarinatus | reverse complement strand
TATGCACCTGGAGAAGAGAGAAGTGTAGAGGAGAGAGATTTTGGGAAATGTTGAGTGAGTGCGTGGAGTTTTGAACCAACTAAGAGAGTACCCGTGGTTGAGGATCTCAATGCTAAAGTGGATAAAAATATTGTGGAGGGAGTAGAAGGTAAATTTGTGGTGCCAGGGTTAAATGAAAATGGGAAGCCTTTAATTGTGCTATGTGTAGAAAGGGGTTTGGTAATAAGTAATATATATTTTATGAAAAAGAGGATTAATAAGTATACAGCATGTAATGAAAGTTGTTAGGTTATGTATTGGTAGATAAAAGGTCGATGGGTAGGCTTCAGGATGTTCATGTTTATAGAGGGGCAACTGATGTATCGGATCAATTCTTCAGTTCTTCAACTTGTCGGTTTTCAAAACCATTCATCACATCTGTCAGACACTGCAACATCATGGGATCTTGGTTCAAAGACTTCAACGCTTGTCCAGCCTTTGGAAGACAACTTATTTACACTGGCGGCAGGTCCCACTGTGATCCCGCCACCTCCTGCTTCTACTCATCTGACTGCAGTATATAAGCCACCTCTCTGGCACTATGCTGTACTTCCTACAAGAGTGATGGACTGAACACATCGATTCCAGATTGAGGGACTGATTACCTCAAATTCCTCCTCTCCTTACCAATTTCTACTTTGTATTGGACCGATGAAGCCTCTGTGTGGCGAGCCGTTTCTTCAGTAAAGATTCCCATATGTTGCATAAGTGTCTCAATTCTTCAACTTGTCGATTTTCAAAACCATTCATCACACGGATCATTATCTAGTTGTAGCTACAGTTAGAGTAAGAGGTAGATGGGACAAAAGGAAAATGGCAACCAAAAGTAAGAGGGAGGCGAAAGTTTATAAACTAAGGGAGGAGAAAGTTCGGGTGAGACATAAGCAACTGTTTACAGAAAGGTTGGCTAGTGCAAGTACGAGTAGTGGGGGTAAGGGCTGAAGGGGGTAGGAATAGTTTTAATATGTAGTATTAGAATGTGGTTCAGAAGTTTGTGGATATAGGTAAGTGGGTGCAGGAGGAAAGTGGAGTGATTGGTGGAATGATAAAGTAAAGGATGAGATAATAGAGGGAAAAAAAGTTTATGAGAGGCTTTTACAAAGCAGAAGTGTTATATGAAGAGCAGAGTATATGGAGAGTATAAGAAAGGTGAAGAGAGTGGTGAGAGAGTACAAAAGGAGAGCAGATGATAGAGTGAGAGAGGCACTATCAAGAAATTTTAATGAAAATAAGAAAAAAATTTGGTGTGAGATAAACGAGTTAAGAAAGCCTATAAAAACAGAGTAGAGGAGTTAGTAGATGGGGAGTTGGAGGTATTGCATAGATGGCGGGAATTTTTGAGGAACTTTTAAATGTCGATGAAGAAAGGGAGACGGTAATTTCATGCACTTGCCAGGGAGGTACAACATGTTTTAGGAGTGAAGAAGAAAAGGAAGTGAGTGTGGGGGAGGTGCATGAGGCATTATGCAGAATGAAGGGGGTAAATACGCTGGAACTGATGGCATCATGACAAAAATGTTAAAAACAGAAGGGATATAGTATTGGAATGATTAGTATTTTTGTTTAATAAATGTATGAAAAAGGAGAAGGTACCTAGGGATTGGCAGAGAGCATGTATAGTTCCTTTATTTAAAGTGAAGGGGACAAAAGAGATTGTAAAAATTATAGGGGAATATGCTTACTGAGTATACCAGGAAAAGTGTGCAGTAGGGTTGTTATTGAAAGAATTAGAGGTACGACAGAGAACAGGATTGCAGATGAGCAAGGAGGCATTAGAGTGGGTAGGGGATGTGTAGATCAAGTGTTTATATTGAAGCTTATTTGTGAACAGTATTTAGATAAAGGTAGGGAAGTTTTCATTGCATTTAGGAATGTAGAAAAGGCATAGGATAGAGTGGATTGGGGAGTAATGTGGCAGATGTTGCAAGTACATGGAATAAGTAGTAAGTTACTAAATGCTGTAAAGAGTTTTTGTGAGGATAGTGAGGCTCAGGATAGGGTGTGTAGAAAAGAGGGAGACTACTTCCTGGTAAAAGTAGGTCTTAGACAAGGATGTATAATATCAAAATGGTTGTTTAATATATTTACAGATGGGGTTGGGGAGAGGGGTGGGATTAAATTATGGGGAATCAAATGCAAAATGGGAGTTGATACAGTTACTTTTTGCTGATGATACTGTGCTTATGGGAGATTCTAAAGAAAAGCTACAAAGGTTAGTGGGCGGATTTGGGAGGGTGTGTAAAGGTAGAAAGTTGAAAGTGAATACAGAAAAGAGTAAGGTGATGAGGGTATCAAATGATTTAGATAAAGAAAAATTGGATATCACATTGGAGAGGAGGAGTGTGGAAGAAGTGAATGTTTTCAGATATTTGGAAGTTATGAAGGATGAGGTTAACCATAGAAATGATAAAGAAAAAAAGGTGAATGGTGCATTGAGGTATCTGTGGAAATAAAAAACGTTATCCATGGAGGCAAAGAAGGGAATGTACGAAAGTATAGTGGTACCAACACTCTTATATGGGTGTGAAGCTTGGGTTGCAAATGCTGCAGCGAGGAGGCGGCTGGAGGCAATGGAGATGTCCTGTCTAAGGGCAATGTGTGGTGCAAATATTATGCAGAAAATTCGGGGTGTGGAAATTAGGAGGTGTGGAGTTAATAAAAGTATTAGTCAGAGGGCTGAAGAGGGTTTCTTGAGGTGGTTTAGTCATTTAGAGAGAATGGACCATGGACTTGGAGATTGTATAAATCTGTAAGGGAAGGAAGGTGGGGTAGGGGTCGTCCTCGAGAAGGTTTGTGGGAGAAGGTAAAGGTTTTTGTGGGCGAGGGGCTTGGATTTCCAGCAAGCATGTGTGAGCGTGCCAGATAAGAGTGAATGGAAATGAATGGTTTATGGGACCTGGCGAGGTGTTGGAGTGTTAGCAGGTTAATATTTAGTGAAGGCATTCAGGGAAACCGGTTATTTTCATTTACCCGGACTTTAGTACCGGAAATGAGAAGTACAGTACCTGTACTTTAAAAGAGGGGTTTGGGATATTGGCAGTTTGGAGGGGTGTTATATATATCTTTATATATGCTTCTAAACTTGTGTCTGGGAGCCTTGGCAAAGGCAGTGGTTATGTGAAAGTGTCGTGGAAGTGTTGAATGATGATGAAAGTGTTTTGCGGGGAATTTTCTTTCATTTTGAGTCGCCCTGCCTCGGTGGGAGACGGCCGACTTGTTGAAAAAAAAATGAGTGACTCTTGATTCAATGCATTTAATTAAGCTGCCGTTTTCCATGGATCAGTTCTAAATACTATCTCCCTACTGTACAGGCTCTGTATTATCCGTTTTGGTTTACCGCTTCCCTTTGAATTTAATACAATTTATTTGTGGATGATAAATGCAATCACTCATTTTTTTTCTTTGATTGCTGTAGGTGGTGTAGAATGCAAGTACTCAGTTGTAGAATATGGAACCCAATCTTTGCTATTCGACCATTGTTTGATAAGCCC
This sequence comes from Cherax quadricarinatus, assembly GCF_038502225.1. Taxonomy (NCBI): domain Eukaryota; kingdom Metazoa; phylum Arthropoda; class Malacostraca; order Decapoda; family Parastacidae; genus Cherax; species Cherax quadricarinatus. The sequence continues at coordinate 94,831 of NW_027196291.1, read as the reverse complement.
TTTCATACTTAAAAGGCAGAAAATGTATATAATTGAGTACTCTGCTCCTTGTATTGGAGAACATGGAAAGAAAATATAATGCTTATTTGTTTGTAGACTGAAGCATTGTGAAAAATGTCATTGCAGGCTTTTGGGAATTGTTAACCTTACAAATATGATTATTTATATTAAATACATGATTACGACATTCTGACTATAGCTGATATCAGTGAGAAACTGACATGGGAATTTAATAGTGAACTCAAATTACCTTTACAACTCTGTTGGTGTTCCTTTATATAAAGGGGTTCCTCACCTTGTTATGTTGTCTCCTCAGTTATCTCTCTTGAACGGAGGAGAGATACAAGATAATATTTGGTACTAAGATATATATAGGTGGAAACTGCTTGAGAGCCTAGTCACATGGCAATGTGTTGTTGTGATAGTTATAGCAAGAAGTGTACACTAATTCTAATGCAAAGCAGCGAGCAGAGGACATACGTAATGTAAGATCACTCTCTTTTCTCGTTGCTGTTTTGTTGGAGGCTGTATGAACCTCTAAGTGTACCTAGAAGGTCATCTCTACTGACTGAACCTGAAGAAGAGCCTACTGTGTCGAAGTACAGCCTCTTGAGTGAACCTGGGGGAGGGGGGTATACCTAGCCTTGTTTTTGCTATGACAGCCTGAAAGTGTTCTTTACATTGTTGTTATATCGGCTCATGAGGGAACTTGGATTGTACCTCACGTTGAATTGTATCATGAGTATGCATGCAGGTGTACCAGTTGGTGTTGTTTAATAGGCTCCTAATTAAAACCGTATGTGTAGTTCGCCTTGTTTTATTGTCGTCTCTTAAAAGAGTGAACATATAAGTGTAGATACGACAACGTACGTCCCGTTTTGTTATAAAGGTTAGTGTTATGATATCTACAAGTTATCTGGCCAGTGCATTACCAGGAAGTCGACAGGTTTTGCATATTGATAAATTTGGCAAAGTCAGTTTTACTCGCAAGAAATTAAATTATACGTAAATGTTAATGTTTTATTAATTGTAGCATGCTATAGATGCATAATTTTGCCACTTAAATTTAAGTATTAATAATAATATCATTTCCATTCTTTTATTTAGCAAAATTGGACACATCGGTAGTGCACGTTAATCAATACTCAGTGGACACTTCATTAGGTACACCTATATCTATTCCAATCACTTGCATTGAAGGTACCTTTAAGAGGCTGCCTGATTTTTTTTGTCTGCCTGCGTTTATATTTCTCTCATGACTCGAGAACGCCTAATGCAGTGACTTTCAGATTTTCAACACTTGCCTACTGTAAAGGTGACCAAATGTTTGGTATATTCACGTTCCTTATGAATGAAGTTGTTGAAATCATTCTCAGCATCCTGGAATGACTGGGAAAACATCCGATACTCTCAGTGGCATATCTTCAAATACTCGAAAAAGATGCCAAAAGTTCGAGGACTGTGTACAGTGAAGATTTTATCTGTAAAATCGTATGTAAACTTTATTCCCTATATAAGTTAAAAATTTTAGTTTACCTCTTCTGAACGGCTTGGTTACTTAATGGATGATGCAACTTGGGGCTAGGAGGGTACCTACTACTTAATGGATGATGCAACTTGGGGCTAGGAGGGTACCTATTACTTAGTGGATGATACATCTTAGGGCTAGGAGGGTACCTATTACTTAATGATGATGCATTTTAGTGCTAGGAGGGTATCTATTACTTAATGGATGATGCATCTTACGGCTAGCAGGGTACCTATTACTAAATGGATGATGCATCTTAGTGCTAGGGGGGTACCTATTACTTAATGATGATGCATCTTAGTGCTAGGAGGGTACCTATTACTTAATGATGATGCATCTTAGTGCTAGGAGGGTACCTATTACTTAATGATGATGCATCTTAGTGCTAGGAGGGTACCTATTACTTAATGATGATGCATCTTAGTGCTAGGAGGGTACCTATTACTTAATGATGATGCATCTTAGTGCTAGGAGGGTACCTATTACTTAATGATGATGCATCTTAGTGCTAGGAGGGTACCTATTACTTAATGATGATGCATCTTAGTGCTAGGAGGGTACCTATTACTTAATGATGATGCATCTTAGTGCTAGGAGGGTACCTATTACTTAATGATGATGCATCTTAGTGCTAGGAGGGTACCTATTACTTAATGATGATGCATCTTAGTGCTAGGAGGGTACCTATTACTTAATGATGATGCATCTTAGTGCTAGGAGGGTACCTATTACTTAATGATGATGCATCTTAGTGCTAGGAGGGTACCTATTACTTAATGATGATGCATCTTAGTGCTAGGAGGGTACCTATTACTTAATGATGATGCATCTTAGTGCTAGGAGGGTACCTATTACTTAATGATGATGCATCTTAGTGCTAGGAGGGTACCTATTACTTAATGATGATGCATCTTAGTGCTAGGAGGGTACCTATTACTTAATGATGATGCATCTTAGTGCTAGGAGGGTACCTATTACTTAATGATGATGCATCTTAGTGCTAGGAGGGTACCTATTACTTAATGATGATGCATCTTAGTGCTAGGAGGGTACCTATTACTTAATGATGATGCATCTTAGTGCTAGGAGGGTACCTATTACTTAATGATGATGCATCTTAGTGCTAGGAGGGTACCTATTACTTAATGATGATGCATCTTAGTGCTAGGAGGGTACCTATTACTTAATGATGATGCATCTTAGTGCTAGGAGGGTACCTATTACTTAATGATGATGCATCTTAGTGCTAGGAGGGTACCTATTACTTAATGATGATGCATCTTAGTGCTACGAGGGTACCTATTACTTAATGATGATGCATCTTAGTGCTAGGAGGGTACCTATTACTTAATGATGATGCATCTTAGTGCTAGGAGGGTACCTATTACTTAATGATGATGCATCTTAGTGCTAGGAGGGTACCTATTACTTAATGATGATGCATCTTAGTGCTAGGAGGGTACCTATTACTTAATGATGATGCATCTTAGTGCTAGGAGGGTACGTATCAATTTTCCTTCACCTGCTGGCAAATTTGTTGATGTAGTAAAGTAATGAAAGAATTTAATGTTTGGAATCCGTGCCATAGATGGATAATAACCTATCTAATCGTCTTCAAATTTTTACCACTGATGTATTTTTCTGAGCACAAGACTCACGTTGTTATTGGCTGCAATAACTCAAAATTTAAAATAATAAAAATATTTTTTTATTCAATAACTGTGAAGTACTATTTCTCACTGACTTCAAAATATTATTGATGATGCTCTCTATGAGAGGAATGATGCTCTGAGAGAAGGATGGTGTTCTCTGAGACGAATGATGCTCTAAGAGAAGGATGATGTTCTCTGAGAGGAATGATGCTCTAAGAGAAGGATGATGTTCTCTGAGAGGAATGATGCTCTAAGAGAAGGATGATGTTCTCTGAGAGGAATGATGCTCTAAGAGAAGGATGATGTTCTCTGAGAGGAATGATGCTCTAAGAGAAGGATGATGTTCTCTGAGAGGAATGATGCTCTAAGAGAAGGATGATGTTCTCTGAGAGGAATGATGCTCTAAGAGAAGGATGATGTTCTCTGAGAGGAATGATGCTCTGAGAGAAGGATGATGTTCTCTGAGAGGAATGATGCTCTAAGAGAAGGATGATGTTCTCTGAGAGGAATGATGCTCTAAGAGAAGGACGATGTTCTCTGAGAGGAATGATGCTCTAAGAGAAGGATGATGTTCTCCGAGAGGAATGATGCTCTAAGAGAAGGATGATGTTCTCTGAGAGGAATGATGCTCTAAGAGAAGGATGATGTTCTCTGAGAGGAATGATGCTCTAAGAGAAGGATGATGTTCTCTGAGAGGAATGATGCTCTAAGAGAAGGATGATGTTCTTTATGAGAGGGATGATGCTCTCTATGAGAGGGATGATGCTCTGAGAGAAGGATGATGTTCTCTGAGAGGAATGATGCTCTAAGAGAAGGATGATGTTCTCTGAGAGGAATGATGCTCTAAGAGAAGGATGATGTTCTCTGAGAGGAATGATGCTCTAAGAGAAGGATGATGTTCTTTATGAGAGGGATGATGCTCTCTATGAGAGGGATGATCTAAGAGAAGGATGATGTTCTCTGAGAGGGATGATGCTCTAAGAGAAGGATGATGTTCTCTGAGAGGAATGATGCTCTAAGAGAAGGATGATGTTCTCTGAGAGGAATGATGCTCTAAGAGAAGGATGATGTTCTCTGAGAGGAATGATGCTCTAAGAGAAGGATGATGTTCTCTGAGAGGAATGATGCTCTAAGAGGAGGATGATGTTCTTTATGAGAGGGATGATGCTCTCTATGAGAGGGATGATGCTCTAAGAGAAGGATGATGTTCTCTGAGAGGGATGATGCTCTAAGAGAAGGATGATGTTCTCTGAGAGGGATGATGCTCTAAGAGAAGGATGATGTTCTCTGAGAGGGATGATGCTCTAAGAGAAGGATGATGTTCTCTGAGAGGGATGATGCTCTTTATGAGAGGGATGATGCTCAATGTGAGAGGGATGATGCTCTCTATGAAAGGGACGATGCTCTAAGAGAAGGATGATGTTCTCTGAGAGGAATGATGCTCTAAGAGAAGGATGATGCTCTCTGAGAGGAATGATGCTCTAAGAGAAGGATGATGCTCTCTGAGAGGGATGATGCTCTTTATGAGAGGGATGATGCTCAATGTGAGAGGGATGATGCTCTCTATGAGAGGGATGATGCTCTAAGAGAAGGATGATGTTCTCTGAGAGGAATGATGCTCTAAGAGAAGGATGATGCTCTCTGAGAGGGATGATGCTCTTTATGAGAGGGATGATGCTCAATGTGAGAGGGATGATGCTCTCTATGAGAGGGATGATGCTCTAAGAGAAGGATGATGTTCTCTGAGAGGAATGATGCTCTAAGAGAAGGATGATGCTCTCTGAGAGGGATGATGCTCTTTATGAGAGGGATGATGCTCAATGTGAGAGGGATGATGCTCTCTATGAGAGGGATGATGCTCTATGAGAAGGATGATGCTCTCTATGAGAAGGGTGATGCTTTTTATTAAAGAGATGATACTCTCTATGAGAGGGATGATGCTATGAGAGGGATGATGCTCTCTATGAGAGGGATGATGCTCTATGAGAAGGGTGATGCTTTTTATTAAAGAGATGATACTCTCTATGAGAGGGATGATGCTATGAGAGGGATGATGCTCTCTGAGAGGGATGATGCCCTCTCTGAGAGGGATGATGCTCTAATAGAAGGATGATGCTCTCTGAGAGGGATGATGCTCTAAGAGAAGGATGAAGCTCTCTATGAGAGGGATGATGCTCTCTGAGAGGGATTGTGCTCTCTATGAGAGGGATGATGATCTTTATAAGAGGGATGATGCTCTATGTGAGAGGGATGATGCTATGAGAGGGATGATGCTGTCTGAGAGAGGGATGATGCTCTCTATAAGAGGGATGATGCTCTATGAGAAGGATGATGTTCTCTGAGAGGAATGATGCTCTAAGAGAAGGATGATGTTCTCTGAGAGGAATGATGCTCTAAGAGAAGGATGATGTTCTCTGAGAGGAATGATGCTCTAAGAGAAGGATGATGTTCTCTGAGAGGAATGATGCTCTAAGAGAAGGATGATGTTCTCTGAGAGGAATGATGCTCTAAGAGAAGGATGATGTTCTCTGAGAGGAATGATGCTCTAAGAGAAGGATGATGTTCTCTGAGAGGAATGATGCTCTAAGAGAAGGATGATGTTCTTTATGAGAGGGATGATGCTCTCTATGAGAGGGATGATGCTCTGAGAGAAGGATGATGTTCTCTGAGAGGAATGATGCTCTAAGAGAAGGATGATGTTCTCTGAGAGGAATGATGCTCTAAGAGAAGGATGATGTTCTCTGAGAGGAATGATGCTCTAAGAGAAGGATGATGTTCTTTATGAGAGGGATGATGCTCTCTATGAGAGGGATGATCTAAGAGAAGGATGATGTTCTCTGAGAGGGATGATGCTCTAAGAGAAGGATGATGTTCTCTGAGAGGAATGATGCTCTAAGAGAAGGATGATGTTCTCTGAGAGGAATGATGCTCTAAGAGAAGGATGATGTTCTCTGAGAGGAATGATGCTCTAAGAGAAGGATGATGTTCTCTGAGAGGAATGATGCTCTAAGAGGAGGATGATGTTCTTTATGAGAGGGATGATGCTCTCTATGAGAGGGATGATGCTCTAAGAGAAGGATGATGTTCTCTGAGAGGGATGATGCTCTAAGAGAAGGATGATGTTCTCTGAGAGGGATGATGCTCTAAGAGAAGGATGATGTTCTCTGAGAGGGATGATGCTCTAAGAGAAGGATGATGTTCTCTGAGAGGGATGATGCTCTTTATGAGAGGGATGATGCTCAATGTGAGAGGGATGATGCTCTCTATGAAAGGGACGATGCTCTAAGAGAAGGATGATGTTCTCTGAGAGGAATGATGCTCTAAGAGAAGGATGATGCTCTCTGAGAGGGATGATGCTCTTTATGAGAGGGATGATGCTCAATGTGAGAGGGATGATGCTCTCTATGAGAGGGATGATGCTCTAAGAGAAGGATGATGTTCTCTGAGAGGAATGATGCTCTAAGAGAAGGATGATGCTCTCTGAGAGGGATGATGCTCTTTATGAGAGGGATGATGCTCAATGTGAGAGGGATGATGCTCTCTATGAGAGGGATGATGCTCTAAGAGAAGGATGATGTTCTCTGAGAGGAATGATGCTCTAAGAGAAGGATGATGCTCTCTGAGAGGGATGATGCTCTTTATGAGAGGGATGATGCTCTCTATGAATGTGAGAGGGATGATGCTCTCTATGAGAGGGATGATGCTCTATGAGAAGGATGATGCTCTCTATGAGAAGGGTGATGCTTTTTATTAAAGAGATGATACTCTCTATGAGAGGGATGATGCTATGAGAGGGATGATGCTCTCTATGAGAGGGATGATGCTCTATGAGAAGGGTGATGCTTTTTATTAAAGAGATGATACTCTCTATGAGAGGGATGATGCTATGAGAGGGATGATGCTCTAATAGAAGGATGATGCTCTCTGAGAGGGATGATGCTCTAAGAGAAGGATGATGCTCTCTGAGAGGGATGATGCTCTAAGAGAAGGATGATGTTCTCTGAGAGGGATGATGCTCTAAGAGAAGGATGATGTTCTCTGAGAGGGATGATGCTCTAAGAGAAGGATGATGTTCTCTGAGAGGAATGATGCTCTAAGAGAAGGATGATGTTCTCTGAGAGGAATGATGCTCTAAGAGAAGGATGATGTTCTCTGAGAGGAATGATGCTCTAAGAGAAGGATGATGTTCTCTTGATGCTCTAGAGGGGATGATGCTCTCTATGAGAGGGATGATGCTCTAAGAGAAGGATGATGTTCTCTGAGAGGGATGATGCTCTAAGAGAAGGATGATGTTCTCTGAGAGGGATGATGCTCTAAGAGAAGGATGATGTTCTCTGAGAGGGATGATGCTCTAAGAGAAGGATGATGTTCTCTGAGAGGGATGATGCTCTTTATGAGAGGGATGATGCTCAATGTGAGAGGGATGATGCTCTCTATGAAAGGGACGATGCTCTAAGAGAAGGATGATGTTCTCTGAGAGGAATGATGCTCTAAGAGAAGGATGATGCTCTCTGAGAGGGATGATGCTCTTTATGAGAGGGATGATGCTCAATGTGAGAGGGATGATGCTCTCTATGAGAGGGATGATGCTCTAAGAGAAGGATGATGTTCTCTGAGAGGAATGATGCTCTAAGAGAAGGATGATGCTCTCTGAGAGGGATGATGCTCTTTATGAGAGGGATGATGCTCAATGTGAGAGGGATGATGCTCTCTATGAGAGGGATGATGCTCTAAGAGAAGGATGATGTTCTCTGAGAGGAATGATGCTCTAAGAGAAGGATGATGCTCTCTGAGAGGGATGATGCTCTTTATGAGAGGGATGATGCTCAATGTGAGAGGGATGATGCTCTCTATGAGAGGGATGATGCTCTATGAGAAGGATGATGCTCTCTATGAGAAGGGTGATGCTTTTTATTAAAGAGATGATACTCTCTATGAGAGGGATGATGCTATGAGAGGGATGATGCTCTCTATGAGAGGGATGATGCTCTATGAGAAGGGTGATGCTTTTTATTAAAGAGATGATACTCTCTATGAGAGGGATGATGCTATGAGAGGGATGATGCTCTCTGAGAGGGATGATGCCCTCTCTGAGAGGGATGATGCTCTAATAGAAGGATGATGCTCTCTGAGAGGGATGATGCTCTAAGAGAAGGATGATGCTCTCTATGAGAGGGATGATGCTCTCTGAGAGGGATTGTGCTCTCTATGAGAGGGATGATGATCTTTATAAGAGGGATGATGCTCTATGTGAGAGGGATGATGCTATGAGAGGGATGATGCTGTCTGAGAGAGGGATGATGCTCTCTATAAGAGGGATGATGCTCTATGAGAAGGATGATGTTCTCTGAGAGGAATGATGCTCTAAGAGAAGGATGATGTTCTCTGAGAGGAATGATGCTCTAAGAGAAGGATGATGTTCTCTGAGAGGAATGATGCTCTAAGAGAAGGATGATGTTCTCTGAGAGGAATGATGCTCTAAGAGAAGGATGATGTTCTCTGAGAGGAATGATGCTCTAAGAGAAGGATGATGTTCTCTGAGAGGAATGATGCTCTAAGAGAAGGATGATGTTCTCTGAGAGGAATGATGCTCTAAGAGAAGGATGATGTTCTTTATGAGAGGGATGATGCTCTCTATGAGAGGGATGATCTAAGAGAAGGATGATGTTCTCTGAGAGGGATGATGCTCTAAGAGAAGGATGATGTTCTCTGAGAGGAATGATGCTCTAAGAGAAGGATGATGTTCTCTGAGAGGAATGATGCTCTAAGAGAAGGATGATGTTCTCTGAGAGGAATGATGCTCTAAGAGAAGGATGATGTTCTCTGAGAGGAATGATGCTCTAAGAGGAGGATGATGTTCTTTATGAGAGGGATGATGCTCTCTATGAGAGGGATGATGCTCTAAGAGAAGGATGATGTTCTCTGAGAGGGATGATGCTCTAAGAGAAGGATGATGTTCTCTGAGAGGGATGATGCTCTAAGAGAAGGATGATGTTCTCTGAGAGGGATGATGCTCTAAGAGAAGGATGATGTTCTCTGAGAGGGATGATGCTCTTTATGAGAGGGATGATGCTCAATGTGAGAGGGATGATGCTCTCTATGAAAGGGACGATGCTCTAAGAGAAGGATGATGTTCTCTGAGAGGAATGATGCTCTAAGAGAAGGATGATGCTCTCTGAGAGGGATGATGCTCTTTATGAGAGGGATGATGCTCAATGTGAGAGGGATGATGCTCTCTATGAGAGGGATGATGCTCTAAGAGAAGGATGATGTTCTCTGAGAGGAATGATGCTCTAAGAGAAGGATGATGCTCTCTGAGAGGGATGATGCTCTTTATGAGAGGGATGATGCTCAATGTGAGAGGGATGATGCTCTCTATGAGAGGGATGATGCTCTAAGAGAAGGATGATGTTCTCTGAGAGGAATGATGCTCTAAGAGAAGGATGATGCTCTCTGAGAGGGATGATGCTCTTTATGAGAGGGATGATGCTCAATGTGAGAGGGATGATGCTCTCTATGAGAGGGATGATGCTCTATGAGAAGGATGATGCTCTCTATGAGAAGGGTGATGCTTTTTATTAAAGAGATGATACTCTCTATGAGAGGGATGATGCTATGAGAGGGATGATGCTCTCTATGAGAGGGATGATGCTCTATGAGAAGGGTGATGCTTTTTATTAAAGAGATGATACTCTCTATGAGAGGGATGATGCTATGAGAGGGATGATGCTCTCTGAGAGGGATGATGCCCTCTCTGAGAGGGATGATGCTCTAATAGAAGGATGATGCTCTCTGAGAGGGATGATGCTCTAAGAGAAGGATGATGCTCTCTATGAGAGGGATGATGCTCTCTGAGAGGGATTGTGCTCTCTATGAGAGGGATGATGATCTTTATAAGAGGGATGATGCTCTATGTGAGAGGGATGATGCTATGAGAGGGATGATGCTGTCTGAGAGAGGGATGATGCTCTCTATAAGAGGGATGATGCTCTATCAGAAGGATGATGTTCTCTGAGAGGAATGATGCTCTAAGAGAAGGATGATGTTCTCTGAGAGGAATGATGCTCTAAGAGAAGGATGATGTTCTCTGAGAGGAATGATGCTCTAAGAGAAGGATGATGTTCTCTGAGAGGAATGATGCTCTAAGAGAAGGATGATGTTCTCTGAGAGGAATGATGCTCTAAGAGAAGGATGATGTTCTCTGAGAGGAATGATGCTCTAAGAGAAGGATGATGTTCTCTGAGAGGAATGATGCTCTAAGAGAAGGATGATGTTCTCTGAGAGGAATGATGCTCTAAGAGAAGGATGATGTTCTCTGAGAGGAATGATGCTCTAAGAGAAGGATGATGTTCTCTGAGAGGAATGATGCTCTAAGAGAAGGATGATGTTCTTTATGAGAGGGATGATGCTCTCTATGAGAGGGATGATGCTCTGAGAGAAGGATGATGTTCTCTGAGAGGAATGATGCTCTAAGAGAAGGATGATGTTCTCTGAGAGGAATGATGCTCTAAGAGAAGGATGATGTTCTCTGAGAGGAATGATGCTCTAAGAGAAGGATGATGTTCTTTATGAGAGGGATGATGCTCTCTATGAGAGGGATGATCTAAGAGAAGGATGATGTTCTCTGAGAGGGATGATGCTCTAAGAGAAGGATGATGTTCTCTGAGAGGAATGATGCTCTAAGAGAAGGATGATGTTCTCTGAGAGGAATGATGCTCTAAGAGAAGGATGATGTTCTCTGAGAGGAATGATGCTCTAAGAGAAGGATGATGTTCTCTGAGAGGAATGATGCTCTAAGAGAAGGATGATGTTCTCTGAGAGGGATGATGCTCTTTATGAGAGGGATGATGCTCAATGTGAGAGGGATGATGCTCTCTATGAAAGGGACGATGCTCTAAGAGAAGGATGATGTTCTCTGAGAGGAATGATGCTCTAAGAGAAGGATGATGCTCTCTGAGAGGGATGATGCTCTTTATGAGAGGGATGATGCTCAATGTGAGAGGGATGATGCTCTCTATGAGAGGGATGATGCTCTAAGAGAAGGATGATGTTCTCTGAGAGGAATGATGCTCTAAGAGAAGGATGATGCTCTCTGAGAGGGATGATGCTCTTTATGAGAGGGATGATGCTCAATGTGAGAGGGATGATGCTCTCTATGAGAGGGATGATGCTCTAAGAGAAGGATGATGTTCTCTGAGAGGAATGATGCTCTAAGAGAAGGATGATGCTCTCTGAGAGGGATGATGCTCTTTATGAGAGGGATGATGCTCAATGTGAGAGGGATGATGCTCTTTATGAGAGGGATGATGCTCTAAGAGAAGGATGATGCTCTCTATGAGAAGGGTGATGCTTTTTATTAAAGAAATGATACTCTCTATGAGAGGGATGATGCTATGAGAGGGATGATGCTCTCTATGAGAGGGATGATGCTCTATGAGAAGGGTGATGCTTTTTATTAAAGAGATGATACTCTCTATGAGAGGGATGATGCTATGAGAGGGATGATGCTCTCTGAGAGGGATGATGCCCTCTCTGAGAGGGATGATGCTCTAATAGAAGGATGATGCTCTCTGAGAGGGATGATGCTCTAAGAGAAGGATGATGCTCTCTATGAGAGGGATGATGCTCTCTGAGAGGGATTGTGCTCTCTATGAGAGGGATGATGATCTTTATAAGAGGGATGATGCTCTATGTGAGAGGGATGATGCTATGAGAGGGATGATGCTGTCTAAGAGAAGGATGATGTTCTCTGAGAGGGATGATGCTCTAAGAGAAGGATGATGTTCTCTGAGAGGAATGATGCTCTAAGAGAAGGATGATGTTCTCTGAGAGGAATGATGCTCTAAGAGAAGGATGATGTTCTCTGAGAGGAATGATGCTCTAAGAGAAGGATGATGTTCTCTGAGAGGAATGATGCTCTAAGAGGAGGATGATGTTCTTTATGAGAGGGATGATGCTCTCTATGAGAGGGATGATGCTCTAAGAGAAGGATGATGTTCTCTGAGAGGGATGATGCTCTAAGAGAAGGATGATGTTCTCTGAGAGGGATGATGCTCTAAGAGAAGGATGATGTTCTCTGAGAGGGATGATGCTCTAAGAGAAGGATGATGTTCTCTGAGAGGGATGATGCTCTTTATGAGAGGGATGATGCTCAATGTGAGAGGGATGATGCTCTCTATGAAAGGGACGATGCTCTAAGAGAAGGATGATGTTCTCTGAGAGGAATGATGCTCTAAGAGAAGGATGATGCTCTCTGAGAGGGATGATGCTCTTTATGAGAGGGATGATGCTCAATGTGAGAGGGATGATGCTCTCTATGAGAGGGATGATGCTCTAAGAGAAGGATGATGTTCTCTGAGAGGAATGATGCTCTAAGAGAAGGATGATGCTCTCTGAGAGGGATGATGCTCTTTATGAGAGGGATGATGCTCAATGTGAGAGGGATGATGCTCTCTATGAGAGGGATGATGCTCTAAGAGAAGGATGATGTTCTCTGAGAGGAATGATGCTCTAAGAGAAGGATGATGCTCTCTGAGAGGGATGATGCTCTTTATGAGAGGGATGATGCTCAATGTGAGAGGGATGATGCTCTCTATGAGAGGGATGATGCTCTATGAGAAGGATGATGCTCTCTATGAGAAGGGTGATGCTTTTTATTAAAGAGATGATACTCTCTATGAGAGGGATGATGCTATGAGAGGGATGATGCTCTCTATGAGAGGGATGATGCTCTATGAGAAGGGTGATGCTTTTTATTAAAGAGATGATACTCTCTATGAGAGGGATGATGCTATGAGAGGGATGATGCTCTCTGAGAGGGATGATGCCCTCTCTGAGAGGGATGATGCTCTAATAGAAGGATGATGCTCTCTGAGAGGGATGATGCTCTAAGAGAAGGATGATGCTCTCTATGAGAGGGATGATGCTCTCTGAGAGGGATTGTGCTCTCTATGAGAGGGATGATGATCTTTATAAGAGGGATGATGCTCTATGTGAGAGGGATGATGCTATGAGAGGGATGATGCTGTCTGAGAGAGGGATGATGCTCTCTATAAGAGGGATGATGCTCTATCAGAAGGATGATGTTCTCTGAGAGGAATGATGCTCTAAGAGAAGGATGATGTTCTCTGAGAGGAATGATGCTCTAAGAGAAGGATGATGTTCTCTGAGAGGAATGATGCTCTAAGAGAAGGATGATGTTCTCTGAGAGGAATGATGCTCTAAGAGAAGGATGATGTTCTCTGAGAGGAATGATGCTCTAAGAGAAGGATGATGTTCTCTGAGAGGAATGATGCTCTAAGAGAAGGATGATGTTCTCTGAGAGGAATGATGCTCTAAGAGAAGGATGATGTTCTCTGAGAGGAATGATGCTCTAAGAGAAGGATGATGTTCTCTGAGAGGAATGATGCTCTAAGAGAAGGATGATGTTCTCTGAGAGGAATGATGCTCTAAGAGAAGGATGATGTTCTTTATGAGAGGGATGATGCTCTCTATGAGAGGGATGATGCTCTGAGAGAAGGATGATGTTCTCTGAGAGGAATGATGCTCTAAGAGAAGGATGATGTTCTCTGAGAGGAATGATGCTCTAAGAGAAGGATGATGTTCTCTGAGAGGAATGATGCTCTAAGAGAAGGATGATGTTCTTTATGAGAGGGATGATGCTCTCTATGAGAGGGATGATCTAAGAGAAGGATGATGTTCTCTGAGAGGGATGATGCTCTAAGAGAAGGATGATGTTCTCTGAGAGGAATGATGCTCTAAGAGAAGGATGATGTTCTCTGAGAGGAATGATGCTCTAAGAGAAGGATGATGTTCTCTGAGAGGAATGATGCTCTAAGAGAAGGATGATGTTCTCTGAGAGGAATGATGCTCTAAGAGGAGGATGATGTTCTTTATGAGAGGGATGATGCTCTCTATGAGAGGGATGATGCTCTAAGAGAAGGATGATGTTCTCTGAGAGGGATGATGCTCTAAGAGAAGGATGATGTTCTCTGAGAGGGATGATGCTCTAAGAGAAGGATGATGTTCTCTGAGAGGGATGATGCTCTAAGAGAAGGATGATGTTCTCTGAGAGGGATGATGCTCTTTATGAGAGGGATGATGCTCAATGTGAGAGGGATGATGCTCTCTATGAAAGGGACGATGCTCTAAGAGAAGGATGATGTTCTCTGAGAGGAATGATGCTCTAAGAGAAGGATGATGCTCTCTGAGAGGGATGATGCTCTTTATGAGAGGGATGATGCTCAATGTGAGAGGGATGATGCTCTCTATGAGAGGGATGATGCTCTAAGAGAAGGATGATGTTCTCTGAGAGGAATGATGCTCTAAGAGAAGGATGATGCTCTCTGAGAGGGATGATGCTCTTTATGAGAGGGATGATGCTCAATGTGATGCTCTCTATGAGAGGGATGAGAAGAGGATGATGTTCTCTATGAGAGGGATGATGCTCTAAGAGAAGGATGAGAGAGGATGATGCTCTAAGAGAAGGATGATGTTCTCTGAGAGGGATGATGCTCTAAGAGAAGGATGATGTTCTCTGAGAGGAATGATGCTCTAAGAGAAGGATGATGTTCTCTGAGAGGAATGATGCTCTAAGAGAAGGATGATGTTCTCTGAGAGGAATGATGCTCTAAGAGAAGGATGATGTTCTCTGAGAGGAATGATGCTCTAAGAGGAGGATGATGTTCTTTATGAGAGGGATGATGCTCTCTATGAGAGGGATGATGCTCTAAGAGAAGGATGATGTTCTCTGAGAGGGATGATGCTCTAAGAGAAGGATGATGTTCTCTGAGAGGGATGATGCTCTAAGAGAAGGATGATGTTCTCTGAGAGGGATGATGCTCTAAGAGAAGGATGATGTTCTCTGAGAGGGATGATGCTCTCTATGAGAGGGATGATGCTCTCTGAGAGGGATGATGCTCTCTATGAGAGGGATGATGCTCTAAGAGAAGGATGATGTTCTCTGAGAGGGATGATGCTCTAAGAGAAGGATGATGCTCTCTGAGAGGGATGATGCTCTAATGAGAGGGATGATGCTCATGATGATTCTCTGAGAGGGATGATGCTCTAAGAGAAGGATGATGTTCTCTGAGAGGAATGATGCTCTAAGAGAAGGATGATGCTCTCTGAGAGGGATGATGCTCTTTATGAGAGGGATGATGCTCAATGTGAGAGGGATGATGCTCTCTATGAGAGGGATGATGCTCTAAGAGAAGGATGATGTTCTCTGAGAGGAATGATGCTCTAAGAGAAGGATGATGCTCTCTGAGAGGGATGATGCTCTTTATGAGAGGGATGATGCTCAATGTGAGAGGGATGATGCTCTCTATGAGAGGGATGATGCTCTAAGAGAAGGATGATGTTCTCTGAGAGGAATGATGCTCTAAGAGAAGGATGATGCTCTCTGAGAGGGATGATGCTCTTTATGAGAGGGATGATGCTCAATGTGAGAGGGATGATGCTCTCTATGAGAGGGATGATGCTCTATGAGAAGGATGATGCTCTCTATGAGAAGGGTGATGCTTTTTATTAAAGAGATGATACTCTCTATGAGAGGGATGATGCTATGAGAGGGATGATACTCTCTATGAGAGGGATGATGCTATGAGAGGGATGATGCTCTCTATGAGAGGGATGATGCTATGAGAGGGATGATGCTCTCTGAGAGGGATGATGCCCTCTCTGAGAGGGATGATGCTCTAATAGAAGGATGATGCTCTCTGAGAGGGATGATGCTCTAAGAGAAGGATGATGCTCTCTATGAGAGGGATGATGCTCTCTGAGAGGGATTGTGCTCTCTATGAGAGGGATGATGATCTTTATAAGAGGGATGATGCTCTATGTGAGAGGGATGATGCTATGAGAGGGATGATGCTGTCTGAGAGAGGGATGATGCTCTAAGAGAAGGATGATGTTCTTTATGAGAGGGATGATGCTCTCTATGAGAGGGATGATGCTCTGAGAGAAGGATGATGTTCTCTGGGAGGAATGATGCTCTAAGAGAAGGATGATGTTCTCTGAGAGGAATGATGCTCTAAGAGAAGGATGATGTTCTCTGTGAGGAATGATGCTCTAAGAGAAGGATGATGTTCTTTATGAGAGGGATGATGCTCTCTATGAGAGGGATGATCTAAGAGAAGGATGATGTTCTCTGAGAGGGATGATGCTCTAAGAGAAGGATGATGTTCTCTGAGAGGAATGATGCTCTAAGAGAAGGATGATGTTCTCTGAGAGGAATGATGCTCTAAGAGAAGGATGATGTTCTCTGAGAGGAATGATGCTCTAAGAGAAGGATGATGTTCTCTGAGAGGAATGATGCTCTAAGAGGAGGATGATGTTCTTTATGAGAGGGATGATGCTCTCTATGAGAGGGATGATGCTCTAAGAGAAGGATGATGTTCTCTGAGAGGGATGATGCTCTAAGAGAAGGATGATGTTCTCTGAGAGGGATGATGCTCTAAGAGAAGGATGATGTTCTCTGAGAGGGATGATGCTCTAAGAGAAGGATGATGTTCTCTGAGAGGGATGATGCTCTTTATGAGAGGGATGATGCTCAATGTGAGAGGGATGATGCTCTCTATGAAAGGGACGATGCTCTAAGAGAAGGATGATGTTCTCTGAGAGGAATGATGCTCTAAGAGAAGGATGATGCTCTCTGAGAGGGATGATGCTCTTTATGAGAGGGATGATGCTCAATGTGAGAGGGATGATGCTCTCTATGAGAGGGATGATGCTCTAAGAGAAGGATGATGTTCTCTGAGAGGAATGATGCTCTAAGAGAAGGATGATGCTCTCTGAGAGGGATGATGCTCTTTATGAGAGGGATGATGCTCAATGTGAGAGGGATGATGCTCTCTATGAGAGGGATGATGCTCTAAGAGAAGGATGATGTTCTCTGAGAGGAATGATGCTCTAAGAGAAGGATGATGCTCTCTGAGAGGGATGATGCTCTTTATGAGAGGGATGATGCTCAATGTGAGAGGGATGATGCTCTCTATGAGAGGGATGATGCTCTATGAGAAGGATGATGCTCTCTATGAGAAGGGTGATGCTTTTTATTAAAGAGATGATACTCTCTATGAGAGGGATGATGCTATGAGAGGGATGATGCTCTCTATGAGAGGGATGATGCTCTATGAGAAGGGTGATGCTTTTTATTAAAGAGATGATACTCTCTATGAGAGGGATGATGCTATGAGAGGGATGATGCTCTCTGAGAGGGATGATGCCCTCTCTGAGAGGGATGATGCTCTAATAGAAGGATGATGCTCTCTGAGAGGGATGATGCTCTAAGAGAAGGATGATGCTCTCTATGAGAGGGATGATGCTCTCTGAGAGGGACTGTGCTCTCTATGAGAGGGATGATGATCTTTATAAGAGGGATGATGCTCTATGTGAGAGGGATGATGCTATGAGAGGGATGATGCTGTCTGAGAGAGGGATGATGCTCTCTATAAGAGGGATGATGCTCTATGAGAAGGATGATGTTCTCTGAGAGGAATGATGCTCTAAGAGAAGGATGATGTTCTCTGAGAGGAATGATGCTCTAAGAGAAGGATGATGTTCTCTGAGAGGAATGATGCTCTAAGAGAAGGATGATGTTCTCTGAGAGGAATGATGCTCTAAGAGAAGGATGATGTTCTCTGAGAGGAATGATGCTCTAAGAGAAGGATGATGTTCTCTGAGAGGAATGATGCTCTAAGAGAAGGATGATGTTCTCTGAGAGGAATGATGCTCTAAGAGAAGGATGATGTTCTCTGAGAGGAATGATGCTCTAAGAGAAGGATGATGTTCTCTGAGAGGAATGATGCTCTAAGAGAAGGATGATGTTCTCTGAGAGGAATGATGCTCTAAGAGAAGGATGATGTTCTTTATGAGAGGGATGATGCTCTCTATGAGAGGGATGATGCTCTGAGAGAAGGATGATGTTCTCTGAGAGGAATGATGCTCTAAGAGAAGGATGATGTTCTCTGAGAGGAATGATGCTCTAAGAGAAGGATGATGTTCTCTGAGAGGAATGATGCTCTAAGAGAAGGATGATGTTCTTTATGAGAGGGATGATGCTCTCTATGAGAGGGATGATCTAAGAGAAGGATGATGTTCTCTGAGAGGGATGATGCTCTAAGAGAAGGATGATGTTCTCTGAGAGGAATGATGCTCTAAGAGAAGGATGATGTTCTCTGAGAGGAATGATGCTCTAAGAGAAGGATGATGTTCTCTGAGAGGAATGATGCTCTAAGAGAAGGATGATGTTCTCTGAGAGGAATGATGCTCTAAGAGGAGGATGATGTTCTTTATGAGAGGGATGATGCTCTCTATGAGAGGGATGATGCTCTAAGAGAAGGATGATGTTCTCTGAGAGGGATGATGCTCTAAGAGAAGGATGATGTTCTCTGAGAGGGATGATGCTCTAAGAGAAGGATGATGTTCTCTGAGAGGGATGATGCTCTAAGAGAAGGATGATGTTCTCTGAGAGGGATGATGCTCTTTATGAGAGGGATGATGCTCAATGTGAGAGGGATGATGCTCTCTATGAAAGGGACGATGCTCTAAGAGAAGGATGATGTTCTCTGAGAGGAATGATGCTCTAAGAGAAGGATGATGCTCTCTGAGAGGGATGATGCTCTTTATGAGAGGGATGATGCTCAATGTGAGAGGGATGATGCTCTCTATGAGAGGGATGATGCTCTAAGAGAAGGATGATGTTCTCTGAGAGGAATGATGCTCTAAGAGAAGGATGATGCTCTCTGAGAGGGATGATGCTCTTTATGAGAGGGATGATGCTCAATGTGAGAGGGATGATGCTCTCTATGAGAGGGATGATGCTCTAAGAGAAGGATGATGTTCTCTGAGAGGAATGATGCTCTAAGAGAAGGATGATGCTCTCTGAGAGGGATGATGCTCTTTATGAGAGGGATGATGCTCAATGTGAGAGGGATGATGCTCTTTATGAGAGGGATGATGCTCTAAGAGAAGGATGATGCTCTCTATGAGAAGGGTGATGCTTTTTATTAAAGAAATGATACTCTCTATGAGAGGGATGATGCTATGAGAGGGATGATGCTCTCTATGAGAGGGATGATGCTCTATGAGAAGGGTGATGCTTTTTATTAAAGAGATGATACTCTCTATGAGACGGATGATGCTATGAGAGGGATGATGCTCTCTGAGAGGGATGATGCCCTCTCTGAGAGGGATGATGCTCTAATAGAAGGATGATGCTCTCTGAGAGGGATGATGCTCTAAGAGAAGGATGATGCTCTCTATGAGAGGGATGATGCTCTCTGAGAGGGATTGTGCTCTCTATGAGAGGGATGATGATCTTTATAAGAGGGATGATGCTCTATGTGAGAGGGATGATGCTATGAGAGGGATGATGCTGTCTGAGAGAGGGAAGAAGCTCTCTATAAGAGTGATGGGAGAAGGATGATGTTCTCTGAGAGGAATGATGCTCTAAGAGAAGGATGATGAAGGGATGATGTTCTCTGAGAGGAATGATGCTCTAAGAGAAGGATGATGTTCTCTGAGAGGAATGATGCTCTAAGAGAAGGATGATGTTCTCTGAGAGGAATGATGCTCTAAGAGAAGGATGATGTTCTCTGAGAGGAATGATGCTCTAAGAGAAGGATGATGTTCTCTGAGAGGAATGATGCTCTAAGAGAAGGATGATGTTCTCTGAGAGGAATGATGCTCTAAGAGAAGGATGATGTTCTCTGAGAGGAATGATGCTCTAAGAGAAGGATGATGTTCTCTGAGAGGAATGATGCTCTAAGAGAAGGATGATGTTCTTTATGAGAGGGATGATGCTCTCTATGAGAGGGATGATGCTCTGAGAGAAGGATGATGTTCTCTGAGAGGAATGATGCTCTAAGAGAAGGATGATGTTCTCTGAGAGGAATGATGCTCTAAGAGAAGGATGATGTTCTCTGAGAGGAATGATGCTCTAAGAGAAGGATGATGTTCTTTATGAGAGGGATGATGCTCTCTATGAGAGGGAAGATCTAAGAGAAGGATGATGTTCTTTATGAGAGGGATGATGCTCTCTATGAGAGGGATGATCTAAGAGAAGGATGATGTTCTCTGAGAGGGATGATGCTCTAAGAGAAGGATGATGTTCTCTGAGAGGAATGATGCTCTAAGAGAAGGATGATGTTCTCTGAGAGGAATGATGCTCTAAGAGAAGGATGATGTTCTCTGAGAGGAATGATGCTCTAAGAGAAGGATGATGTTCTCTGAGAGGAATGATGCTCTAAGAGGAGGATGATGTTCTTTATGAGAGGGATGATGCTCTCTATGAGAGGGATGATGCTCTAAGAGAAGGATGATGTTCTCTGAGAGGGATGATGCTCTAAGAGAAGGATGATGTTCTCTGAGAGGGATGATGCTCTAAGAGAAGGATGATGTTCTCTGAGAGGGATGATGCTCTAAGAGAAGGATGATGTTCTCTGAGAGGGATGATGCTCTTTATGAGAGGGATGATGCTCAATGTGAGAGGGATGATGCTCTCTATGAAAGGGACGATGCTCTAAGAGAAGGATGATGTTCTCTGAGAGGAATGATGCTCTAAGAGAAGGATGATGCTCTCTGAGAGGGATGATGCTCTTTATGAGAGGGATGATGCTCAATGTGAGAGGGATGATGCTCTCTATGAGAGGGATGATGCTCTAAGAGAAGGATGATGTTCTCTGAGAGGAATGATGCTCTAAGAGAAGGATGATGCTCTCTGAGAGGGATGATGCTCTTTATGAGAGGGATGATGCTCAATGTGAGAGGGATGATGCTCTCTATGAGATGATGGATGATGCTCTAAGAGAAGGATGATGTTCTCTGAGAGGAATGATGCTCTAAGAGAAGGATGATGTTCTCTGAGAGGATGCTCTAATGATGCTCTAAGAGATGCTCTAGGATGATGTTCTCTGAGAGGAATGATGCTCTAAGAGAAGGATGATGTTCTCTGAGAGGAATGATGCTCTAAGAGGATGATGGATGTGATGATGCTCTAAGAGAAGGATGATGCTCTGAGAGGAATGATGCTCTAAGAGAAGGATGATGTTCTCTGAGAGGAATGATGCTCTAAGAGAAGGATGATGTTCTCTGAGAGGAATGATGCTCTAAGAGAAGGATGATGTTCTTTATGAGAGGGATGATGCTCTCTATGAGAGGGATGATGCTCTGAGAGAAGGATGATGTTCTCTGAGAGGAATGATGCTCTAAGAGAAGGATGATGTTCTCTGAGAGGAATGATGCTCTAAGAGAAGGATGATGTTCTCTGAGAGGAATGATGCTCTAAGAGAAGGATGATGTTCTTTATGAGAGGGATGATGCTCTCTATGAGAGGGATGATCTAAGAGAAGGATGATGTTCTCTGAGAGGGATGATGCTCTAAGAGAAGGATGATGTTCTCTGAGAGGAATGATGCTCTAAGAGAAGGATGATGTTCTCTGAGAGGAATGATGCTCTAAGAGAAGGATGATGTTCTCTGAGAGGAATGATGCTCTAAGAGAAGGATGATGTTCTCTGAGAGGAATGATGCTCTAAGAGGAGGATGATGTTCTTTATGAGAGGGATGATGCTCTCTATGAGAGGGATGATGCTCTAAGAGAAGGATGATGTTCTCTGAGAGGGATGATGCTCTAAGAGAAGGATGATGTTCTCTGAGAGGGATGATGCTCTAAGAGAAGGATGATGTTCTCTGAGAGGGATGATGCTCTAAGAGAAGGATGATGTTCTCTGAGAGGGATGATGCTCTTTATGAGAGGGATGATGCTCAATGTGAGAGGGATGATGCTCTCTATGAAAGGGACGATGCTCTAAGAGAAGGATGATGTTCTCTGAGAGGAATGATGCTCTAAGAGAAGGATGATGCTCTCTGAGAGGGATGATGCTCTTTATGAGAGGGATGATGCTCAATGTGAGAGGGATGATGCTCTCTATGAGAGGGATGATGCTCTAAGAGAAGGATGATGTTCTCTGAGAGGAATGATGCTCTAAGAGAAGGATGATGCTCTCTGAGAGGGATGATGCTCTTTATGAGAGGGATGATGCTCAATGTGAGAGGGATGATGCTCTCTATGAGAGGGATGATGCTCTAAGAGAAGGATGATGTTCTCTGAGAGGAATGATGCTCTAAGAGAAGGATGATGCTCTCTGAGAGGGATGATGCTCTTTATGAGAGGGATGATGCTCAATGTGAGAGGGATGATGCTCTCTATGAGAGGGATGATGCTCTATGAGAAGGATGATGCTCTCTATGAGAAGGGTGATGCTTTTTATTAAAGAGATGATACTCTCTATGAGAGGGATGATGCTATGAGAGGGATGATGCTCTCTATGAGAGGGATGATGCTCTATGAGAAGGGTGATGCTTTTTATTAAAGAGATGATACTCTCTATGAGAGGGATGATGCTATGAGAGGGATGATGCTCTCTGAGAGGGATGATGCCCTCTCTGAGAGGGATGATGCTCTAATAGAAGGATGATGCTCTCTGAGAGGGATGATGCTCTAAGAGAAGGATGATGCTCTCTATGAGAGGGATGATGCTCTCTGAGAGGGATTGTGCTCTCTATGAGAGGGATGATGATCTTTATAAGAGGGATGATGCTCTATGTGAGAGGGATGATGCTATGAGAGGGATGATGCTGTCTGAGAGAGGGATGATGCTCTCTATAAGAGGGATGATGCTCTATGAGAAGGATGATGCTCTCTATGAGAAGGATGATGCTTTTTATGAGAGGGATGATGTTCTCTGAGAGGAATGATGCTCTAAGAGAAGGATGATGTTCTCTAGGAGAAGGAATGATGCTCTAAGAGAAGGATGATGTTCTCTGAGAGGAATGATGCTCTTTATGAGAAGGATGATGCTCTCTGAGAGGAATGATGAGAGGGATGATGCTCTTTATGAGAGGGATGATGCTCTTTATGAGAGGGATGATGCTATCTATAGAGAGGGATGATGCTCTGAGAGGAATGATGCTCTATGAGAAGGATGATGCTTTTTATGAGAGGGATGATGCTCTTTATGAGAGGGATGATGCTCTCTATGAGAAAGATGATGCTTTTTATGAGAGGGATGATGCTCTTTATGAGAGGGATGATGCTTTTTATGAGAGGGATGATGCTCTTTATGAGAGGGATGATGCTTTTTATGAGAGGGATGATGCTCTTTATGAGAGGGATGATGCTATCTATAAGAGGGATGATGCTCTAGGAGAAGGATGATGCTCTCTATGAGAAGGATGATGCTTTTTATGAGAGGGATGATGCTCTTTATGAGAGGGATGATGCTCTTTATGAGAGGGATGATGCTATCTATAAGAGGGATGATGCTCTAGGAGAAGGATGATGCTCTCTATGAGAAGGATGATGCTTTTTATGAGAGGGATGATGCTCTTTATGAGAGGGATTATGCTCTTTATGAGAGGGATGATGCTCTTTATGAGAGGGATGATGCTCTTTATGAGAGGGATGATGCTATCTATAAGAGGGATGATGCTCTAGGAGAAGGATGATGCTCTCTATGAGAAGGATGATGCTTTTTATGAGAGGGATGATGCTCTTTATGAGAGGGATGATGCTCTTTATGAGAGGGATGATGCTATCTATAAGAGGGATGATGCTCTAGGAGAAGGATGATGCTCTCTATGAGAAGGATGATGCTTTTTATGAGAGGGATGATGCTCTTTATGAGAGGGATGATGCTATCTATAAGAGGGATGATGCTCTAGGAGAAGGATGATGCTCTCTATGAGAAGGATGATGCTTTTTATGAGAGGGATGATGCTCTTTATGAGAGGGATGATGCTATCTATAAGAGGGATGATGCTCTAGGAGAAGGATGATGCTCTCTATGAGAAGGATGATGCTTTTTATGAGAGGGATGATGCTTTTTATGAGAGGGATGATGCTCTTTATGAGAGGGATGATGCTTTTTATGAGAGGGATGATGCTCTTTATGAGAGGGATGATGCTTTTTATGAGAGGGATGATGCTCTTTATGAGAGGGATGATGCTTTTTATGAGAGGGATGATGCTCTCTATGAGAAAGATGATGCTTTTTATGAGAGGGATGATGCTCTTTATGAGAGGGATGATGCTTTTTATGAGAGGGATGATGCTCTTTATGAGAGGGATGATGCTCTTTATGAGAGGGATGATGCTCTCTATGAGAAAGATGATGCTTTTTATGAGAGGGATGATGCTCTTTATGAGAGGGATGATGCTTTTTATGAGAGGGATGATGCTCTTTATGAGAGGGATGATGCTCTTTATGAGAGGGATGATGCTCTTTATGAGAGGGATGATGCTTTTTATGAGAGGGATGATGCTCTCGATGAGAGGGATGATGCTCTTTATGAGAGGGATGATGCTCTCGATGAGAGGGATGATGCTCTTTATGAGAGGGATGATGCTCTCGATGAGAGGGATGATGCTCTTTATGAGAGGGATGATGCTCTCGATGAGAGGGATGATGCTCTTTATGAGAGGGATGATGCTCTCGATGAGAGGGATGATGCTCTTTATGAGAGGGATGATGCTCTTTATGAGAGGGATGATGCTCTCGATGAGAGGGATAATGAATCTAAGTTTAATGCTATTATGTACAAATATAATTTTTTACTAAAATATTATCAAACAATTTGAATTACTAGAATCAGATAAGTTACTAATGAATGCTTTTCCTGATCGACTTCAAACTTTTACCAGTGGTGACAAAGCTCGTCACTCAGTTTCAACTGCTTTAATTACAGGTTATCTATTTCATTAAAAAAATGTTAACTATCATAATTATAGAATGCTTCTTCTGATCGTCATCAAATCCTAAATGTTGGTTTACCATAATAAAAAGTAATTTTTAAAAAATTACGTTGTTAGGCCGGCAAGTTATTATTGCTTGTCTCCACCTGCCACACACAAACTATGTATCATTGTACATATAGCATTCATACATGCAAATACTGTTGCCTCAAGGTACATTACACAAGCGTTCACAATATTTTGATTTTCTTAAAAATTACAGTTTGATTAACATGCAGTTTAGCGGCCTAAAGGCCTAATTTTCTCAGAATTTCATCTCTTGCATTTCCTCCTGCATATCCTGTGTGTCATGATGCCATTTTGTCACTTTTAATCTAGAAACAGTATGGTAGTATTCTTCCTTATTGCATTATTTTGCCTTGATACTGGGAAGGGCTCTTAATCCAAGGAAGTGGAGTCATGTTCTAAAAGTTTTGACTGAATATGAATACCTGGTATCCCACAATCACTTTATGACCCCTACAAGTTTATTACTTTCCTTTGATTAAACTGTGTTCAGTGTTCAGTGGTCAGTCGTCACGTGAGGTCACAGACCCTGAGCTGCTTTGGGGATTAGTGTGGACGGTTACAAAGCATGGCTTGCTTCTGCAGTGTTTTAAAAACTGAGTTTGGAGAGTTGAAGGAGGAGGTCTTGCTTCTCCAGGAGGAGATTAGGAGGCTGAAGGTCCACCTCAATGGGCCTGGGAGAGAGTGTGAGGTGGTTGGAGATGTGGGGAATGAGGCTTCTAGCAGTGAGGTGCAGTCTGTCTCTCACTGTGAGGAGGCTGTAGGTGGGGAGGTAGCAACGGGTACCAGCAGTGAGGTGCAGCCCAGCACCTGCTACAAGTGGCGAGTTGTTCACAGTAATGGGAGGCGCATCAGAGTAAGGAAAGTTAAGAGTGAAGATCTGAAGGTAGGAAATCGCTTCTCTGTTCTCCAGGATGAATGTACTTCAGTGGCCAGTGAAGGTAAGGGTACTACTGCCCCTGCTAATGAAGGTAAGCGCATTCTTGTGGTTGGTGACTCTCAGGTAAGATATGTTGACCGTGCTTTTTGTAATAGGAATAAGAAGATGAGAGATAGAGTGTGCTTCCCTGGAGCTGGTGTTGGGGACATTGTCAACAGACTGGATAATATCATGTCAGGTAATGGGAACAAGCCCATTATCTGTCTCAGTGCTGGTGGAAATGATATTGGGAAGGGTAGGAGAGAAGAGCTGCTAGATAAGTACAGGTCAGCTATAGATTTCATTAAGTCTAAGGGAGGGATCCCAATCATATGTAGCATCTTGCCTAGAAGGGGAGTAGGAAATGAATGGTTGTCTAGGGCAATTGGTGTAAATTGCTGGCTAGACAGATACTGCAAGGAACTTGCAATCCCATTCATTGACAACTGGAACAACTTTTATGGCAAACATGATATGTATGCAAGGGATGGGGTTCATCTCTCTGGGGCAGGGGTGGTAGCACTTGCAGACTCGATTGAGAAGGCCATTGGTGAAATGCCTATGATTTTAAACTGATGGAAGATAGAGGTATGGGTGTGTGTGGGAAACAAGCAGGTTGCAACACTAGGGTTGGAAACAGTAAATGTATAAAAGGCATTCAGCATGAAGTTATAAATAAAGACAATAGAACAGGTCAGAAAACAAAGGGGGACAGCAGAGGGCAGCAAGGGACTAGCTCCCTTAAGGTTTACTATACTAATAGCAGGAGTGTTAGAAATAAGATAGATGAGCTAAGATTAATTGCAAGTGCAGGAAACATAGATATTATTGCTATAACAGAGACCTGGCTCAATCTGAAAGATAGAGAGATGCCATCTGAATGTCACATACAAGGCTATAAATTATTCCACACTGACAGGGTCAACAGGAAAGGTGGTGGAGTAGCGATGTATGTCAGAGACAATTTAAATTGTTGTGTTAGACAAGATATTAAATTAGAAGCGTCAGCCACTGAATCTGTTTGGTTACAGCTTCTCGAGGGCCGAGAAAAACTAATTTTGGGTGTGATTTACAGGGCCCCAAATCTTGATAGGGAGTGCAGTAAACTTCTATGGGACGAAATTCGTAAGGCATCTACATACGAAAATGTTGTGCTAATGGGAGATTTCAACTATAGACAGATTGACTGGAGCAATTTGACAGGAAATTTAGAGTCGGGTGACTTTCTTGATACGATCCAGGATTGTTTTTTAAAACAGTTTGTGACAGAGCCAACTAGGGGAAATAACCTCCTTGACTTGGTTCTTGCCAGTAGGGAAACACTAATTAATAATCTTGAGGTTAATGATGAGCTTGGGGAGAGTGATCACAAATCACTCAGTTTTAACATATCATGGAATTCCCCTAATAATGGCAATCAAGTCTCCGTCCCTGACTTTCGCTTGGCTGATTTCATAGGACTGAAAAATTACTTAGGTGGGCTGAACTGGAATGACCTGACTAGGGGTCAGGTAGGTGGTGATGGTTGCCGATATGATGCTTTCCAGGGCATAGTTCTAGCTGCTCAGTCAAATTATGTTCCAAATAGGGAAATCAGATCAAACAAAAATGATCCTAAATGGATGAACAATAGATTAAAATATCTGATTGGTCAAAAGAGAGGCATATATAGGCAAATCAAAAGAGGAGAGGGGCAATTAAGAAATCGATATATTCAGTTAAAGAGAGAAATAAAAAAGGGAATTAGAAAAGCAAAAAGAGATTATGAGGTTAAAGTTGCAAGAGAATCGAAGACTAACCCAAAAGGATTCTTTCAGGTATACAGAAGTAAGATCAGGGACAAGATAGGCCCACTCAAAAGTTCCTCGGGTCAGCTCACTGACAGTGATAAGGAAATGTGTAGAATTTTTAACACATACTTCCTCTCAGTTTTTACACAGGAGGATACCAGTGATATTCCAGTAATGATAAATTATGTAGAACAGGACGATAATAAACTGTGCACTATTAGGGTCACAAGTGACATGGTCCTTAGGCAAATAGATAAATTAAAACCTAACAAATCCCCAGGCCCTGATGAACTGTATGCAAGGGTTCTAAAGGAATGTAAAGAGGAGCTTAGCACACCTTTGGCTAATCTTTTCAACATATCACTACAAACTGGCATGGTGCCAGATAAGTGGAAAATGGCAAATGTGATACCTATTTTCAAAACAGGTGACAGGTCCTTAGCTTCGAACTATAGACCAATAAGCCTAACCTCCATAGTGGGAAAATTTATGGAATCAATAATTGCCGAGGCAGTTCGTAGCCACCTTGAAAAGCATAAATTAATCAACGAATCTCAGCATGGTTTTACAAAGGGACGTTCCTGCCTTACGAATTTATTAACTTTTTTCACTAAGGTATTTGAGGAGGTAGATCATGGTAACGAATATGATATTGTGTATATGGACTTCAGTAAGGCTTTTGACAGGGTCCCACATCAGAGACTATTGAGGAAAATTAAAGCACATGGAATAGGAGGAGAAATTTTTTCCTGGATAGAGGCATGGTTGACAAATAGGCAGCAGAGAGTTTGCATAAATGGGGAGAAATCAGAGTGGGGAAGCGTCACGAGCGGTGTTCCACAGGGGTCAGTGTTGGGCCCCCTGCTGTTCACAATCTACATAAACGACATAGATGAGGGCATAAAGAGCGACATCGGCAAGTTTGCCGATGACACCAAAATAGGCCGTCGAATTCATTCTGACGAGGACATTCGAGCACTCCAGGAAGATTTGAATAGACTGATGCAGTGGTCGGAGAAGTGGCAGATGCAGTTTAATATAGACAAATGCAAAGTTCTAAATGTTGGACAGGACAATAACCATGCCACATATAAACTAAATAATGTAGATCTTAATATTACGGATTGCGAAAAAGATTTAGGAGTTCTGGTTAGCAGTAATCTGAAACCAAGACAACAGTGCATAAGTGTTCGCAATAAAGCTAATAGAATCCTTGGCTTCATATCAAGAAGCATAAATAATAGGAGTCCTCAGGTTGTTCTTCAACTCTATACATCCTTGGTTAGGCCTCATTTAGATTATGCTGCACAGTTTTGGTCACCGTATTACAGAATGGATATAAATTCTCTGGAAAATGTACAAAGGAGGATGACAAAGATGATCCCATGTATCAGAAACCTTCCCTATGAGGATAGACTAAGGGCCCTGAAACTGCACTCTCTAGAAAGACGTAGAATTAGGGGGGATATGATTGAGGTTTATAAGTGGAAGACAGGAATAAATAAAGGGGATGTAAATAGTGTGCTGATAATATCTAGCCTAGACAGGACTCGCAGCAATGGTTTTAAGTTGGAAAAATTCAGATTCAGGAGGGATATAGGAAAGTACTGGTTTGGTAATAGAGTTGTGGATGAGTGGAACAAACTCCCAAGTACCGTTATAGAGGCCAGAACGTTGTGTAGCTTTAAAAATAGGTTGGATAAATACATGAGTAGATGTGGGTGGGTGTGAGTTAGACCTGATAGCTTGTGCTAACGGGTCGGTTGCCGTGTTCCTCCCTTGAGTCAATGTGACCTGACCTGACTAGGTTGGGTGCATTGGCTTAAGCCGGTAGGGACTTGGACCTGCCTCGCATGGGCCAGTAGGCCTTCTGCAGTGTTCCTTCGTTCTTATGTTCTTATGTTCTTATGTAACAAATATTGTGACCTGCATCAGTTTTCAGTGATGTATCGTATGATATGAATGAAACGTTTGATAGGATTATTGTGTAGGTACAAACTTTATTTTTGGGGGGATACTGTCTAGCAACTGGATAATGTAATTTATTCTGGTTAACTTTAAACTTTTAGTACCAATGTTTTCTTCGAAGAAACAATCTTTTGATGTTAGGTTGTACAATAAATCATGTTTCAATAGGAGAGGAGAGTTATTAAACGGAGAGTTAGGTATCAGGAAGATGGAGAGAATATTTTGAGGAATTATTAACTGTTGAGTCTTTACGAGGATAGTGAGACACAGGTTACAGTATGTATGCGAGAGGGAGATTATTTCCCAGTAAAAGTAGGCCTTAGACAAGGATGTGTGATGTCATCATGTTAGTTCAATATATATATATATATATATATATATATATATATATATATATATATATATATATATATATATATATATATATATATATATATATATATATATATATATATATATATATATATATATATATATATACAAATACACATATATATATATATACAAATACAAATATATATATATATATAAAAATAAAGATATATATATATATATATATAGAAATATAAAAATAAATATATATATATATAAAAATAGATATATATATATATATATAAGAATCTAACACAAAGTAGTTGTCGCATTTGCTCTTTGCTGATGACACTGTGCTTTTGGGAGATTCTGAAGAGAAGTTGAAGAGGCTGGTTGATGAGTTTGGTAGGGTATGTAAAAGAAGGAACTTAAAAGTGAATGTAGAAAAGAGTAAGGCGAGGACGATAAAAAAAAATAGGTAACAGATGATTGGATATCAGATTGGAGGGAGAGAGTATGGAGGAGGTGAATGTATTCAGATATTTAGGAGTGGACGTGTCAGCAGATGAATCTATGAAAGATGAGATGAATCATAGAATTGACGAGGGGAAAAAGGTGAGTGGTGTACTGAGGAGTCTTTGGAGACATAGACCTTTATCCATGGAAGCAAAGAGGGGAATAAATGAGAGAATAGTTATACCAACGCTCTTGTATGGGTGTGACTCAAGGGTGGCGAATAATGCAACAAGGAGAAGGCTGGAGGCAGTGCAGATATCATGTTTGAGGGCAGTGAGTGGTGTGAATATAATGCAGAGAATCTGTAGTTTGGAGATTAGGAGGAGGTGTGTGATTACCAAAACTATTATCCAGAGGGCTGAGATGGTTTGCACATGTAGAGAAGAGAGAACAAAATACAATGACCTCGAGAGTGGATAAATCTGTAGTGGAGGGAAGGCAGGGTAGGGGTCAACCTGAAAAAGATTGGAAGGAATGGGGAAAAGGTGGTTTTTGTGAGCGAGGGGTCTTGGACTTCCAGTATATGTTAGACAGTGAAGACAGGTGAGTTCATATTTCGTGCCATGCTCGTGCTGCTACCTACAGGCCCATACCCTGTTCATAAACACCACACTTACATCGCTCTCACTTGGCACCAAGGTATCCTAGAGTCAACAAGGCCTACTCCTCTCTTCCTCGCTGGCATGACCCTTGGGGCCATGGGCACTAACACACTGCCTGGGAACACACGTTATTGTAAATAAAGAAAGAAGCTTCTGAAGCCTTATCATTGCTCTCTGCTGCCATGAACAACCCAATTAACATATTATAATTGGTAGAAGTAGTGGTCGCAGCGGTTGTGTTTGCCCGAGGAGAGAGGGAAGGGAGAAATGAAGATATCTTTACTTCATCATCCCATACAAGAAGCATCCGTCTCTGAACGAGTTATACTGAGGTCGTGTCTGCAAGTCTCAGCATCCAGACACTGGTACAAGCAGAATCTAGCCCAAATTTGCCGAATTTCGTCGAGAGATGTAAGTGGCGTCACCTGGAACTTCACAGCATCCCACGCTGTTCTTAAATTACATGTTCAGCGTCATCTGTATGGGTCTGCTGTTGTTGGAAATATGCAGTATAAAGTGATCCTTTATTGACAACGTTTCGCCCACAAACAGATCTACCCGGGTGGAAGGTAAGTGAGCATTTATAGGATGAGCTCAGGTTGAGAGTGCTGGGTCTGGTGGAGAATGCTGCATGTGACAGTCTACCGAGTAGGGTTATAGAGTCTAATACCTTGGGTAGCTTGGAAAAGAGTTTGGATAAATCCAATCTCTCTCCCTCTCTGCTGTTTCTCTGATTCAGTGTGAATTCTTTGCCAGAGCTGTGTATCCGAGTGCCCAAGTCACTCGAAGCCACGTGGATCACGAAGACACGTGTGGATAAACAAGCAACATCGGATTACAAGCCAGATTGAAAGCTACGCTGTGGTCTGCTGCCCACATCATCTCATGACTGACATCACCATACTGCCAGCATCACTCCCCTGATGTCACGATGCTGCCCGACTTCACGACGTCACCATGTTGCCCTGGCGTCACCTCGTGATGTCACCCCTATGACATCACCTCACGACATTATGCCTGACATCACCACATGATGTCATATCGAGTGTTATAGTTTCACAATCAGCAAATTATTTCAGTATTGTCGAGGAGACTGAGAGAAGATATATATCATGTGTTAATTAACTCCTCTCAGTGTTCTCACATGTTCATATATGTCTCAGTATCGATTTTTGCACAGAAAAGCGTCATGTTGTAACCGCATGTGCAGTAGGTGTGTGCATGTTTTCCGTGTGTCCTGTGTGGTCTTAAGCACAGCTGTGTGTAGACCAGAGTATATTAAGAGCCTAGACCACTGTGTAGCACGTCGTGTTACTTGTCACCCGGTGTGATCGTTGACATCTGACATTTAGTCAGTCCTAGTGTCAGTTATGAGCATCTGAGCCCCTTGTACAGAAAGCTCTTATTGTTCGCGGCTTGTAGAGGCCCAGCTGAGTCGTACCTGCTACGATTCCCGTCGAGACTAGTTTCTCTCCACCTCCTTGACCATCAGAGTGCAATTA
Source organism: Cherax quadricarinatus (assembly GCF_038502225.1). Lineage (NCBI taxonomy): Eukaryota > Metazoa > Arthropoda > Malacostraca > Decapoda > Parastacidae > Cherax > Cherax quadricarinatus. Next base: position 62,221 of record NW_027196291.1, on the reverse strand, counting down.
TATGTAAAGAACCCGTCTGAGGACCCTTAGACTAACCTCAGCTATAACTCAAGTTGTCGAGAGTCTAGCTTCAGTGAGCAGTCTGTACAAAGTTGATGTCACATTGACTGCTAGCCTGCTCACTGCAGTCTGGTATATGACGTTACGACTTCCAGATGCTTTGCCGAACGATCTCTGCCACAACTCAATCCACACTCACGGGCAGTGACAGTCCCAGAGACAGTACCAGACGAGAAATGTCCTCCAGAGTCATTTGCCAAAAGAAGTCCTGCTCAGTTACCGAGTACTGATGATGCCTCACTCGAGGGCACCAGCAGGTTGTGCCCGAGGATGACTGAGCCCTGCAGCAACTACTACAATAACTGCTTCACTGCTCCAGAGGACACCATATCATGTTACATCACAGCTTAGCTGCAGCGATGTCTCCTGTGTTGCAGCATCTGTTCAGGCAGAGGAATGTATGCAGTGATGCCCCTCGATGCTCACTGCCTTGGACCACGATTTTTTTTTATAGCACACCCACTTTTTTGTCCCTCCCTAAAAGTAGTTTTTTCTCCACGTCCACACATATTTATATATATATATATATATATATATATATATATATATATATATATATATATATATATATATATATATATATATATATATATATATATATATATTGTGGAGAAATTTTCTCCAGGAGGAGGGTATCAGCCCCCTTCAGCTCTTTCAGCCCTTTCAGCCCTGAGGGGCCATCCCTCTCAGAAGGGGCAAATATCTTGTTTACTGCTACAGCGAGTAATTGATCCCAGATGCAGTACCAGTATACGACATGTGGTCAAGCGACCGCCGCTCCGTGTGGTCCAGTGTTGCAGAGTGTATTTTAATAAGAGACAGTACATCTCTTACCTTAGCAGGACAATTAAGGAAAATCCTGCTCCCACTTTAATACCATAGTAAAGATAGTGGACATTGTTGTCTATGCTTAAGACAGCAAGAATCAAACATTCTGCTTTGCTTCATTGAGGAAGTGGTAAGGAAGCAAACGTACTAGGTCAGCTTTTCCTTTGTGCTAGGGGAGTAACGGCGTGGGGTGCTGTGGCATCTTCAGATTACTTTTGACTCTACTGAGAGTGACACTGACGCCAGGATAACCAACAAAGAGCGATCTGTGCGTTAGTGTGAACAAAGTATCTCACAAAACACAATAAACACTTACAGAGAAGTGTGATCAGCTTCTTTAGTGATAAGATTGTGAACAATATAGACAAATCTTGTGGAACATAGTGTACCAGTGTGCGTATTCCTAGACTATGGAAGACATGGACATCCAAGGACACTTCAGCTTCTATCAAGTCACCGATACCTGTCGAGGGTGTGAAGAATACCATAGCTCACGCTACAAGAGCAAGGTATGTTACGAATTTCTTGTAGTACAGGGGACTGCGCAGTTCTTGAGTCGCAAGGAGTTTGTAATCAACCTATAGTCGGCAGTAAGGGGCGGACTTTTGAGCCCACACAAGTAAGTTTGTCAGCCATCAGTGAATGAAATATGCTGACATAACACCCCCTAGGGGTAAATTATTGTTTACAAATTATAACTCATTTCAGCCCATTGAGGAGTGCCTTCGACAGCATCTCAAGACCTCATCTGCAGGGGCGGTTGTGCAGGCAATGAGCTGTCTTTCTAAGTTAAGTTACCCTATATTTAAACTTAGCTGGTAATGCCATTTCTCAACACATTGGTCATGCTCGAACCGGATAAAAGCCACACTGTGGTCCAAATATGTTGTACTACAGTGTACAAATAATCTACGAGCCAAGGTCCTTCGAAAAATTCTGTAAAACTAGTGTTTACAATTTAAATCAGTGTAAATGAGTCCCTCCAGACTCAATCACAGAGAATGGGCAGCCAAAAGAAAACGGGCGCTCACCCAGCGTTCACCCAAAGAAAACGGGAGCTGAGTGACTCACCCAACAAGAAAACAGGGGATGGCACCCTGCATCCACTGCTCCAATCTCTAAAATCGCTGACTACCCAACTGATGTTTATAATGTTTATAAACAGAAATTAAGAGACAAGATTGTGTTAAAGTTTGTTTCTTATAGATCTACCTGTTATATTAAAGGAACTTATATATAAAGTGTAAGCTTTCAAATATATATTAACAGTGACATTTATATATGTGTAAGTAATATTCACGTGTGATTTACAGTTATACAGTGACATTTATAGTGTATAGTGAATGAAGTGTATAACGTTATTTACGATTAATCATCGTTGTCAGGCTGACACAGCAAACTCAAGCCATAAACACCAGCCACATGTACTGTGTACCCTTCATGGTCGTTGACCCTGAGGTTAAGCTTAGTAGGTCACTAGTGTCTGATTCGATTGTTGCTGACTTACGCATAACAAAAACTCAGCTGTTTATAGCAGTACAGTGTATTTTAAACACTCTAAGTGTGGTTCTAGAATTTTCAGTATACCATTAAAATGGCTTGTTTGAAAACTCAGTTTCAGTCTTTACAGACTAAGATTATACAATTAGAAAATCTAATTTCAGTCTGTATAGGATTAACTCAAGATACAAACATAGATTTTGATGATCTTGTGGTCAAATTTGAATTACAGTACTTACACAACGTCTGGAAATAATTAATTCAGACTATACACATTATGAAAATAAATTTCTTGAATCAGACTCATCTGAGGATGAAATTAAAAATGTTTTGCATACTTTTAGTAATCAACAATTAAGGTGGACAGGAGTACAGGCTATCTGCCGCAAAACTCTGTCACAGAGACCTACTGTAACTAGTGGTCAAACACCTGTTACACCTGTAACAACAAGTGTCCCATTACTAAGCTTACCTACATTGTCATTACCTATTTTCCAAGGTCATAATTATGAAGAATTCATTGGTCGTTTTCAATCCATAGTAAATTCACGAACTGACATAGATGAGATTGCTAAGTTCAATTACCTTAAATGTCTTGTGAAGGGGGAACCCTATGAACTGATTAAGTCATTTCCGGTGGTTAAAGGCAATTATCAAATAGCCTTACGTGTCTTAGCAGACAATTACTTTCATGCTGACAAGGCCAGAGTTAGACATGCAGTCTTAATATCAAGTTTGAAGCCACACAAACATTGTTTTTCAGACTTACAGGCATTTAGAATCACATTAGAAAATAGTCTCAGATCTCTAGGTGCTAAATATGACCTAAGACAATGTGATTAGTTTATCAGTGCTATTGTACAAGATAAGTTGCAACCACAAACTATTGAATGATTAAATATTATGTTCAATAAACGCTATTTCACTTGTGAAGAAATTAGCAATGGTTTACAAACAATAGTTTCATGCATGCAAGCAACGAGACAAGATGAAGAATCCACAAATCTCGTGGATAATAAACCTTCAACTCAGTATAAAAAGAGTATACCTACTCCCACTAAACCACAGAATGGGAAATCCCATAGAGGCACTTATCAAGCTGTGAATACAACAGACAATAAACAGACTGTAACACATAAACGTACTCCAAAATGTGTACTTTGTGATGGAACACATTAGGCACAGTATTGTATTCAATACACATCAATGGAGGCACGTAAACAACGTGTTCATCAGCTGAAAAGGTGCATCAAGTGTTTAGGTGAACACAAGGGAGGAAAATGCTCACTGAAGAAGTGTTTTAAATGCAAGGGTATGCATCATACAGCATTATGCCCAAATACCTTTGCTAAACAACAGAAGACTTCCACAGAATCAGGAAGTCAACAAGCAACAGCATAAAATGTGAGAGATAAGTTTAAAGCAACTGCTCTCCCGATAGCTCGAGTTATCTAATAAATTACACAAAACCAATGTGCTAACACTATTTGATCAAGGCTCACAAAGGTCCTTCATAAGAAGAAGAGTGTTGCAGAAACTGAATAAACAACCCTATGCCAAAATACAGTTAGATATAGCTGGTTTTTCCACAATTCTGGTAAACAGACATATGACCTAGCCAGAATCACTGTAGGTCTAGGAAACAGGAAAAAGACAGTAGAAGCTGTGGTAGTAGATTATTTGCCTAAGTCTGTGCAGATCCAGGGATTAAAAGAAACAGTTGCAGCACTAAAAGCAGCTAAGGTCAAGCTAGCCTGTCCTGACATACAGACGGACACTATTAGTCCAATTGATTTAATCATTGGAAGTTATTATTATCACTGTTTTGTGCAAAATATAGTAAGTAAACATGATGTTCACTTGCTGAAAACAGCAGGAGGCCACATGATATGTGGTCCCATTCCCTCTCAAAGTGGGAAAGAAGCTGATATTGATTCAGTGGAAAAAGTACTAGTTACGAGAATAACCGCTGATCATGTACCACAGCAAAAATTATCATTACTGTAAGAAATGAATGAACCAGTTGATAAGTTGTGGGATTTAGATGCGATAGGTATTGATGTTAATAAACTAAGCCCACAAGAGTCTCAGACTTATAACCAATATTTAGACACAGTATTGGGTTAGGTTACCATGGAAATTAAATCCACCACATCTGCCTAGCAATTATCGCATGGCTTTCGGGCAAATGAAAGCACAAATACATGAGCTCAGGAAGAATCCAGAGCTACTGACTGTCTATGATAATACCATACAAGAACAGTTGGACAATAAATTCTTTGAGGAAACAGTCGAAGATAAGTTGAAGACAGACGCTCATTATCTCCCGCACCATGGAGTCAGAAAAGATTCTGAAACTACTCCACTACGTGTTGTATATAATTGCAGCGCACGTGCAAATAAAGATGTAGCAAGCCTTAATGATTGTCTGATGACCGGACCCTCACTAACTGAGAAGCTTGGAGACATGCTTATGAAATTTCGCACAAACCCATATGCCTACACGGCTGATACTTCCAAAGCTTTCTTAAGAGTAGGACTACAAGAAATAGATAGAGATTATACTCGATTCTTGTGGCCTGAAAATCCACATGATCCTCAAAGTCCTGTGAAAACTTATCGTTTCAAATCAGTATTATTTGGTGCAACATCCTCTCCATTCTTACTAGAAGCTACTCTAAATACACATTTGAAGAAATCTGAAAGTCCCTTCAGAGAAATCTTAAAGAAAAGTTTCCATGTGGACAATCTTCAAGGTACTGTGAATAAAGAGGAGGATTTGAAATCCTTATACAGAGAAGCTAACAAGGAGATGAAAGAAGCAAATATGCCTCTAAGGATGTGGAATACAAATTCAAAGCAATTAAGGGAACTTATCAAAGAAGATTTCGCTGAAGCTGAAATTCCTGATTGCAACAATATGCTGGGACTTAATTGGAACACACAGGAAGATACTTTGAGTCTCAAAAAGATAAACAATAAATCATGCAGTACACTCACTAAACGTAGTTTACTGTCAGAGGTATCACAATGTTTTGATCCTCTAGGACTCGTCTCATCAATTACCATAAAGGGTAAAATACTTATGCAAGATGCATGGAAGCTCAAAATTGGATGGGATGAGAACTTGCCTCTAGAAATGAGTCAAGCATGGGATGAAATGTCCAGGGAGTTAAAGCAACTTCATGAAATTAAATTTCACAGACAAATAGTTCAAGAGGGAAACAAGTACACATTACATGTTTTCTCTGGTGCGTCAACCAGAGGTTATGGCGCTGTAGCTTACATGAGTAATGCTGAAGGAAGTACACTAATTACTTCAAAGGCCCGGGTAGCACCCTTGAAGGTCAGAACAGTACCACAATTGGAACTGACAGCACTCTATGTAGGTACAAAATTATCTGTCTATCTCAACAAAGTTCTTGATCATCTCATTATTGAGAAAACCGTAATCTGGAGTGATAATGAAGCAGTTCTCCAATGGTTAAGAAATAATAAGAGTAAGTTGGTCTATGTACAGAATAGAGTAGCAGTCTTCTTGAACACAGCAGAAATAAGTTGTGTAAATATTGCAGACACAACAGAAAGAGTCATTGATAGATCTAAATACTCATCTTTGGGTAAACTCTTAAGAGTTACAGCTCTTGTCTTTAAATTCATTAAAGGAATAAGACCTGATTATGAATGCCTTGAACCCATTAAAAACTGGGTGAAACTAATACAGAAAGATGTTTTCTTTACAGAATATAAATTTCTAGAAACACAAGATAAATCTCCAAAGAAACCTGTTATGATTAATTCTTTAGGACTTTATCTCGACTCAGAAAAGATTATGAGATGTCGAGGAAGAATTCATAATTCTTCACTACCTAAAGAAGCCATACATCCAATATTGATCCCCAAGAATTATTGGCTAACAAAACTGATTGTGCAAAACGCCCATGGTAACGTGTTACATGGTGGGGTAGCTGACACACTTTGTCATATACGACAATCCTAGTGGATACCTCAAGGTCGACAAAGTGTGAAAAACCAAATAAAGGACTGTATTACTTGTCGTCACTACGATATGCGAGTACGTCAGTATCCAGGTCCACCTCCATATCCGTATGGAAGAGTTTGTCATATCACTCCATTTGAGGTGACAGGTGTGGATTACACAGGACCAATACTTTTAACCAACACAGTTGACAAAGTTCCCATCAAGGTGTACATCTGTTTGTTCACTTGTGCTACGACTAGAGCAGTACATCTAGAAGTAGCCACTGACATGTCTTCTGAAACCTTTATCAAATTATTCAGAAGGTTTGCAGCCAGAAGGGCATGTCCCAGACTGATGATTTCAGATAATGCAACTAACTTTGTTTCTGGTGCTGCTTATAGATCTTTGATCAACCAGAAGTACAACAGATGCTGAATCAACGCAGTTGTCGTTGGAGATACATTCCTTCTGAATCTCCATGGCACGGCGGATTTTATGAAAGAATGATCGGCATTGTAAAACGTTGTTTAAGGAAGACTCTTCATCGTCAAAGAATCGACTTAGAGGAATTCCGTACAGTTTTGACTGAAATAGAAAATAGAGTCAACAACAGACCTCTATCTTATGTTACCGATGATCTGGACAATTTAGAAGTGTTACGTCCATCTCATTTACTCCATGGCAGAAGGCTCGAACTTGTTCCTCCCATGAATGATGAAGAAATCATAGAGGATCCTACTTATTTCGAACCTGAGCAACTCAGACGTAAATTGAAACATCTTAATAAAGTGATTGAACGTTGGGAGAAAATTTGGCGAGAAGACTATCTCACCTCATTGAGAGAACACTTCTATGGAGCTGATGTTCCTGAAAATCATATGTCCTTAAGACCTGGTGACATAGTGATTATTGACAATGATGGTCCGAGGTCCCAATGGCCACTTGGAAAAATTGTGACCATATATCCTGATGCAAATGGAATAGTCAGGACAGTTGATGTTTTGAGCGAAGGTGTAGTGAATAAGCGGACAATAAATAAACTAGTGCCATTAGAATTACACAGTGTTGAAAACAAAATTAGTGATTCTCCAGAAACCACACAGACTAAAGCTGTTCAGAAAAGACAAGCAGCAGTGGTGGCGAGTGAGAAAATCAAATTATTGTTAAGTGATGAATAGTTCACCTGCAGCGAACCACTGCCGCCCCCCAGTGTGGAGAAATTTTCTCCAGTAGGGGGGTATCAGCCACCTTCAGCCCTTTCAGCCCTTTCAGCCCTGAAAGGCCCAGCCCTCTCAGAAGGGGCAAATATCTTGTTTACTGCTACAGTGAGTAATTGATCCCAGATGCAGTACCAGTATACGACCTGTGGTCAAGCGACTGCCGCTCTGGCCGGTCCAGTGTTGCAGAGTGTATTTTAATAAGAGACAGTACATCTCTTACCTTAGCAGGACAATTAAGGAAAATCCTGCTCCCACTTTATTACCATAGTAAAAATAGTGGACATTGTTGTCAATGCTTAAGACAGCAAGAATCAAACATTCTGCTTTGCTTCATCGAGGAAGTGGCAAGGAAGCAAAAGTACTAGGTCAGCTTTCCCTTTGTGCTTGGGGAGTAACGGCGTGGGGTGCTGTGGCGTCTTCAGATTACTTTTGACTCTACTGAGAGTGACACTGACGCCAGGATAACCGACAAAGAGCGATCTGTGCGTTAGTGAGAACAAAGTATCTCACAAAACACAATAAACACTTACAGAGAAGTGTGATCAGCTTCTTCAGTGATAAGATTGTGAACAATAAAAACAAATTTTGTGGAACATAGTGTACCAGTGTGCATGTTCCTAGACTATGGAAGACGTGGACATCCAAGGACACTTTAGCTTCTATCAAGTCACCGATACCTGTCGAAGGTGTGAAGAACACCATAGCTCACGCCACAAGAGCAAGGTAGGTTACGAATTTCTTGTAGTATGGGGGACTGCTCAGTTCTTGAGTCGCAAGGAGTTTGTAATCAACCTATAGTCGGCAGTAAGGGGCGGACTTTTGAGTCCACACAAGTAAGTTTGTCAGCCATCAGTGAATGAAATATGCTGACATAACACCCCCAGGGGTAAATTATTGTTTACAAATTATAACTCATTTCAGCCCGTTGAGGAGTGCCTTCGACAGCATCTCAAGACCTCGTCTGCAGGGGCGGCTGTGCAGGCGATGAGCTGTCGTTCTAAGCTAAGTTTCCCTATATTTAAACTTAGCTGGTAATGCCATTTCTCAACATATATATATATATATATATATATATATATATATATATATATATATATATATATATATATATATATATATATATATATATATATATATATATATATATAATCCTATTATCTGTCTCAGTGCTGGAGCAACGATGTTGGCAGATGTAGGAGTGAGGACCTGATTAGCAGGTATAGGTCAGCAATAGAGATAATTAGGAAGAAGGGTGGGAAACCTGTCATATGTGGCATTTTGCCAAGGAGAGGAGTTGGAAATGAATGGTTGTCCAGAGCAATTGGTGTCAATTCCTGGCTGGACAAATACTGTAAGGAAAATGCGGTAACATTCATTGACAACTGGGACCTCTTCTATGGCAGAAATGACATGTATGCCAGGGATGGGGTTCACTTATCTAGGTGTGGGGTGGGAGCACTGGCCAACGCAGTGGAGGGAGCTGTTAGGTCTTTAAACTAGGAATAGTTAGTGGTATGGGTTTTTGCGGGAAAACTGTGAAGTCTCAGGGTAGTAATATGAGTACTAGGAGAACTAGTAATAGGCAAAATGAGGTGGATATCGGAAAGCCAGTGGCACTAATTGACAAGGACAGTAATAGGTTTAGTGGAATAACAGAAAGGAGCAGGAATGATAAAGAGAAAGGAGGGTCCTTAAGTATATATTACACAAATAGTCGCAGTGCTAGGAATAAGATGGACGAGTTGAGACTAGTTGCTAGTGCAGGTAACATAGATGTATTTGCCATTACTGAGACGTGGTTTAATTCAAAAAGTCGGGACATGCCTGCAGAATGTCACATTCAGGGTTTCAAATTGTTCCAAGTAGATAGAAGTATCGGGAAGGGGGGTGGGGTGGCATTGTATGTCCGAGATCGCTTGAACTGTTGCATTAAAACGGGTATTAAGTCTGAAGTAACACATACAGAGTCTGTTTGGATAGAATTTTCAGAGGGGCATGAAAAATTAACTTTAGGTGTGATATACCGTCCCCCAAATTTAGATAGGGACCAGGGAAGACTACTATGGGAGGAAATTGTTAGGGCCACAAGGCACGATAATGTAGTAATTCTAGGAGACTTTAACTTTAGTCATATTGATTGGAATTTCTTGACTGGGAATTTAGAATCATACGACTTCTTAGAAGTAGTTCAGGATTGTTTTTTGAAGCAGTTTGTGACAGAACCTACAAGGGGTAATAACCTGCTTGACTTAGTTCTGGCAAACAATGAATCCCTTGTTAATAATTTAGAAGTTTCAGAGGAACTGGGTGCTAGCGACCACAAATCAATTACATTTAGAATTGAATGGAAGTATGATAGTAGGGATAACTCAGTAACAGTCCCAGATTTTCGCTTAGCAGATTACGATGGGCTTAGAGAACACTTATCATCTGTTGACTGGGGTAACGAAGAGAGCTATCAATATGACAGTTTTCTGAACACAATACATGCTGCTCAAAGAACATTTATCCCTTATAAAGAAATTAGATCAAATAGAAATGACCCAAAATGGATGAATAATAGGCTGAAATATCTACTAGGGCATAAGAAAGGAATTTATAGGCGTATCAAAAGAGGCGAGGGTCATCTTATGAATCAGTATATTGACATTAAGAGGGACATTAAAAAGGGGATAAGAAAAGCTAAAAGGGACTATGAAATTAAAGTTGCTAGGGATTCTAAAACTAACCCAAAAAGTTTTTTCCAGGTATATAGAACAAAAGTCAGAGATAAGATAGGTCCCCTTAAAAATAACTATGGGCATCTTACTGACAAAGAGAATGAAATGTGCTCGATTTTAAATAATTATTTTCTCTCGGTTTTTACACAGGAAGACACTAATAATATTCCGGTAATTAATTTTTATAGTGGGCCAGAAGAAGATAAATTATGTAACATCACAGTCACTAGTGAAATGGTTGTGAAGCAGATAGACCGACTGAAGCAAAATAAGTCACCGGGTCCTGATGAGGTTTTTTCAAGGGTTCTAAAGGAATGGAAAATAGAAGTCTGTGAACCATTAACTAATATTTTTAATTTATCTCTTCAAACAGGTGTAGTGTCTGACATATGGAAGATGGCTAATGTAATTCCTATTTTTAAAACAGGGGACAAGTCGTTACCGTCAAATTACCGCCCAATAAGCCTGACCCCAATTGTAGGCAAATTACTAGAGTCAATTAAAGCTCAAATTATAAGAAGCCATCTCGATAAGCATAGCTTGATTAATGATACTCAGCATGGATTCACAAGAGGCCGGTCTTGTCTAACTAATTTATTAACTTTCTTCAGTAAAGCTTTTGAGGCTGTTGACCACGATAAAGAATTTGATATTATTTACTTAGATTTTAGTAAGGTATTTGATAGAGTTCCGCACCAAAGACTGTTGAAGAAAGTAGCAGCTCATGGCATTGGGGGAAGAGTGCTCTCGTGGATCGAATCATGGCTCACAGACAGGAAGCAGAGAGTGTCCATAAATGGGGTTAAATCCGAGTGGGGATCAGTAACAAGTGGCGTTCCACAGGGATCAGTCTTGGGCCCGTTGTTGTTTATAATATATATCAATGATCTTGGTGAAGGAATTACTAGTGATATGAGCAAATTCGCCGATGACACGAAGATAGGTAGGATAATTGATTCAAACGTAGATGTTAGGGAACTTCAGGAGGATTTAGACAAACTCTACTCTTGGTCAGAAAAGTGGCAGATGCAGTTCAATGTAGATAAATGCAAGGTTGTGAAGCTCGGGAGTGTCCATAACCCTAGCACTTATAAGTTAAATAATATAGAACTTAGCCATACAGATTGCGAAAAGGACTTGGGGGTTATGGTAAGCATCAACCTTAAACCAAGACAGCAATGCCTAAGCGTACGTAATAAGGCAAATAGATTACTGGGATTTATATCAAGAAGTGTAAGCAACAGAAGTCCAGAGGTCATACTGCAGCTTTATACATCATTAGTAAGGCCTCACCTAGATTATGCAGCCCAATTCTGGTCTCCATATTACAGAATGGACATAAATTCGTTAGAAAACATTCAGCGTAGGATGACTAAATTAATACATAGCATTAGAAATCTTCCTTATGAAGAAAGATTGAAGACTCTTAAGTTACATTCACTTGTTAGACGAAGAATGAGGGGAGACCTGATCGAAGTGTATAAGTGGAAGATAGGTATTAATAAAGGGGATATTAACAAGGTCTTGAGGATATCTCTCCAAGAGAGAACCCACAGTAATGGATTTAAATTGGATAAGTTTAGATTTAGAAAGGACATAGGAAAGTATTGGTTTGGAAATAGGGTAGTTGATGAGTGGAACAGTCTACCTAGTTGGGTTATTGAGGCTAGGACTTTGGGTAGTTTCAAATTTAGGTTGGATAAGTACATGAGTGGGAGGGGTTGGATTTGAGTGGGACTTGCACATCGGAGCTTGTTTCTTGGGTGGCATTGAAAGTTGGGTTGGTCAAATGTTTGTTAGTGGGATGAATTGTAAAGGACCTGCCTAGTATGGGCCAGCGGGCCTGCTGCAGTGTTCCTCCTTTCTTATGTTCTTATGTTCTTATGTTCTTATCTAATTTATATAAACCAAAGGAAATAATATGAATAATATGAATATTTCCTTTCGTTTATATAAATTAGATCCATTTATAATTAATAGAATTTGGGAAGAATTTAATAATACACTGGACAAATAATCTTTAAAATTTCTTATTTCTTGGGTAGAATAGTTTAGGGGTGAGTTGTGCCAAGGACCTATCCAAGTTTTGGCTCGCCGCGCGTCAGGTGTTTAACCTGTTGTGGATCTGATAGTGAGGTGCCGGCCAGACCCCTTTATATAGCTTCCTGGATGCCTTACTTTCATAGTTCCCTTGATAATGTGAGTAGTCACGAAAGTGCTTGGAATTTCTCTTTTTCTTTTTGAGTGGTTGTAGATATATATATATATATATAAATAATATATATATATATTTATATATATATATATATATATATATATATATATATATATATATATTTGTATATATATATATATATATATATATATAGTATATATATATATATATATATATATATATATATATATATATATATGTATATATATATATATATATATATATATATATATATATATATATATATATAATGTTTTTATTCTGTGTTCTGCGCCCTGTTCCTGTGAGAGAGACAGTTTTTTTTACAGCCAGTCATGATAAAGGATGACCATGGTAGTGGTGTCCGAGCGAATGTAGACAGCCTATGCTGTCTGCCAGCTGAGTTCATATTTCGTGCCATGCTCGTGCTGCCACGTACAGGTCCATTCCCAGGTCCATACCCAGTTCATAAACACCACGCTTACATCGCTCTCACTTGGCTCCCAGGCATCCTAGAGTTAACAAGGCCTACTCCTCTCTCCCTCGCTGGCATGGCCCCTTGGGGCCATGGACACTAACACACGGCCTGTGCACCCACGATATCGCAAATAAATGAAGAAGCCTACAAAGACTTATCATTGTTTCCCGCTACCAAGAACGACCCAATTAACGCATTACAGCAGGAGCAAATGTAGACAAATCTTTTTTCAAGATTTTAAGTGCTGTAGGAGTGTAAGCAAGGTAACATTTATGAAAAGATTCATGGAAACCTGGCAGGCCGGACATGATTCCTGAGATGGGAAGTACAGTGCTGGCACCTGAAGAAGGGATGTTAATGTTGCAGTTTTATAACTGTAGTGTAAACATGCCTTTGGCAAGACAGTGATGGAGGTGAATGATGATGGAAGTGTCTCTTTTTCTGCCCTATGTGTTAATAAAAAACTGGGAAACGTCTCCTCTGATCAGTAATAAGTCATAGTTTTTTTTACTTTAACTGGTAATTCTATGTTAATTCAATTAAATAATCTTTTATAAGCCTTAACATATGTGTTCACTCAGTATTATTGTTCATATTTGTAAGATATATTCACTAACATTACATGAAACTTAGTTTCTTAAAAACTTGTCAATCGTACATAGAGAAACGTTTGGATACGTTTATTGCCTATATAAGTTCCTGATTTAGTTAAAAAAAAATAAATAGAGATACTGCTTTCTATAATTTCTGATTAATGCATCTCATTAGTTTCATGCCTTCTGTGCTGATTACCTGATATTGCAACATGTATGAGAGTTTAGGCTTAATGTGCTTGTGTATTGTAGGATACTGGTGTCTTCGGGTCCTCTAGGAGATTTGAATTAGATTTGTCCTAATTTTCATTTCTGAAGGAATTTGATTTTAGTTTCCATATAATGACTTGTGATGCCTCTTATGTTTCCTTTCATATCTTCAACACAAATATTTAACTGCATTGTCAACTTATGCTTCAGTTTAATTTCCTTAGAAAAAGTGAAAAATTTAAATACCAATTTTCATGTGATAATTTTTGATTGATACATCTGATAAGCTTTGCAATCGTTCTATTGCTTGACAGTGCAACAGCTGAGCAACCTCAAGCTTAGAAAGCTTGTTTATTTTGATAAATTGATATCCTTGGTCCCTCTCAAAGTTTTGAATTAGATTTCGTTTGCATACATCCTAATTTGAAACTTTTAATGAAAAAAAATATGGATTTCAATTTCCAAATGATAACTTGTGAAAAACTCTTCTGATCCCATTCAAATATTTATTACTAATAATTAACTATATTATGAACTTATGCCTCATTGCGAACTATTTCACTGGTGACTCTGTCTGTGTAGTGTGAGTACCTTTATTGTTGTTATTATTATTATTATTATTATTATTATTAGTATTATTATTATTATTATTATTATTATTATTATTATTATTATTATTATTAATATTATTATTATTGTTATTATTATTATTATTATTATTATTATTATTATTATTATTATTATTATTATTATTATTATTATTATTGTTATTATTATTATTATTATTATTATTATTGTTGTTATTATTATTATTATTATTATCGTTGTTGTTATTATTATTATTATTGTTATTATTATTATAATTATTATTATTATTATTTTATTAATAATAATAATAATAATAATAATAACAACAACAATAATAATAATAATAAT
>NW_027196291.1:0-32500 GCF_038502225.1 Cherax quadricarinatus | reverse complement strand
ATCTCTGGGGATGGAGGGGTTGCATTAGCCAATTCAACTGAAAGGGTAATTGATGACTTGTCAAGGAATTTAAACTGATAGATTGTTGAGGTATGGGTGTTTGTAGGAAACAATCAGGCTGCAGCATTAGGGTTAAAAACAGCAGCAATTACTGGGATACCTCAGGGATATGTTTAAAAGACATTATTAAAAAAAAAGTTGTTAGTAATCGCAAATTAATTGATCAACAAACAGAGAGAGATAGTAGAGGGCAACGAGTGACTAGCTCCCTTAAGGTATACTATACAAATAGTAGGAGTCTAAGAAATAAGATAGATGAGCTAAAATTACTTGCAAGTGTAGGTAATATAGATATTATTGGCATAACAGAGACCTGGTTCAACCTGAAAGATAGAGAAATGCCTTCTGAATGCAACATACAGGGTTATAAACTATTCCACACTGATAGGGTCAACTGGAAGGGTGGTGGAGTGGCGATGTATGTCAGAGAAAATTTAAATTGTTGTCTTAGACATGATATAAGATTAGAAACATCGAACACAGAATCTGTTTGGCTACAGTTTCTCGAGGGACGTGAAAATTAATTTTAGATGTGATTTATAGGCCCCCAAACCTTGACAGGGAGTGCAGTAAGCTGTTATGGGACGAAAGTCATAAGGCATCTAGATATGAAAATGTTGTGATAATGGTAGATTTTAACTTTACACAAATTGATTGGAACAATATGATAGGAAATCTTGAGTCTAGTGACTTTCTTGATACGGTTCAGGATTGCTTTTTATAACAAGTTGTGACAGAACCAACTAGAGGAAACAATCTTGCCAACAAAGATTCACTAATTAATAATCTTGAGGTTAATGATGACCTTGGGGAAAGTAATCACAAATCATTTAAATTCAATATATCATGGAATTACCCAGATAATTACAATCAAATCTCTGTCCCAGATTTTCGCTTGGCCGACTTCATGGGACTGAAAAGTTACCTGGGTAGGCTAAATTGGGATGTCCTGACTATGGGTCAGGTAGGTGATCTTGGTTGCCAATATGACGTTTTTCAGTGCATAGTTCTAGCTGTCCAGACAACTTTTGTTCCGAGTAGGGAAATTAGATCTAACAAAAATGATCCCAAATGGATGAACAATAGATTAAAACATCCCATTGGTCAAAAAAGAGGCATAAATAGGCGTACCAAAAGAGGGAATGAGCAGTTAAGAAATCAATATATTCAGTTAAAGAGAGAAATAAAGAAAGGAATAAGAAAAGCAAAAAGGGATTATGAGGCTAAGGTCGCAATTGATTCAAAGTCTAACCCAAAAGGGTTCTTTCAGGTATACAGAAGTAAGATTAGGGACAAGATAGGCCCACTTAAGAGTAACTCTGGTCAGATCACTGAGAGTGAAAATGATATATGTGAAATTCTCAATACCTACTTCCTCTCGCTTTTCACCCAGGAAAATACTAGCGATATTCCTGAAATAATGGATTATGTAGAACATGATGATAATAAACTATGCACGATTGTGGTAACTAGTGACATGGTCCTCAGACAAATAGAGAAACTAAAACCTAACAAATCCCCAGGCCCTGATGAACTGTTTGCAAGGGTGTTAAAGGAATGTAAAGAGGAACTTAGCATTCCTTTGGCTAATCTTTTCAACATATCACTACAAACTGGCATAGTGCCTGATAAGTGGAAAATGGCAAATGTAATACCTATTTACAAGGCAGGTGACAGGTCCTTGGCTTCGAACTATAGACAAATAAGCCTTACCTCCATAGTGGGAAAATTTATGGAATCAATAATTGCCGAAGCAATTCGTAGCCATCTTGATAGGCACAGATTGAGTAATGAATCTCAACACGGTTTTACAAAGGGGCATTCCTGTCTTACGAATTTACTAACTTTTTTCACTAAGGTGTTTGAGGAGGTAGATCATGGTAATGAATATGATATTGCGTATATGGACTTCAGTAAGGCTCTCGATAGAGTTCCACACCAGAGGCTATTGAGGAAACTTAAGACGCATGGAATACGAGGAGAAATTTTTTCCTGGGTAGAGGCATGGCTGACAAATAGGCAGCAGAAAGTTTGCATAAATGGGGAGAAATCAGAATGGGGGCACGTCGCAAGTGTTCCTCAGGGGTCAGTGTTGGGCCCGTTGTTGTTCACAATTTACATAAACGACATAGATGAGGGAATAAATAGCGACATAAGGAAATTTGCTGATGGCACCAAAATAGGCCGTCCAATTCATTCTAATGAGGACACTAGAGCACTCCAGGATGATTTGAATAGACTGATGCAATGGTCGGAGAAGTGGCAGATGCAGTTTAATATTGGCAAATGCAAAGTTCTAAATGTTGGACAGGTAAATAGCCATTCCACATATAAACTAAATAATGTAGATCTTGATTCTACTGCTTGCGAAAATGATTTAGGAGTTCTTGTTAGCAGTAATCTGAAACCAAGACAACAGTGCGTTAGTGTTCGCAATAAAGCTAACACAATTCTTGGCTTCATATCTAGAAGTATAAATAATAGAAGTCCTCAGGTTGTTCTTCAACTCTATATATCCTTGGTTAGGCTTCATTTAGACTATGCTGCTCAGTTCTGGTCACCGTATTACAGAATGGATATAAATGCTCTGGAAAATGTACAGAGGAGGATGACAAAGATGATCCCATGTATCAGAAATCTTCCCTATGAGGATAGACTGAGGGCCCTGAATCTGCACTCTCTCGAAAGGCGTAGAATTAGTAGGGATATGATCGAGGTCTATAAATGGAAAACAGGAATAAATAAAGGGGATGTAAATAGCGTGCTGAAAATTTCCAGCCATGACAGGACTCGTAGCAATGGTTTCAAGTTGAAAAAATTCAGATTCAGGAAGGATATAGGAAAGCATTGGTTTGGTAATAGAGTTGTGGATGAGTGGAATAAACTCCCGAGTACAGTTATTCAGGCTAAAACGTTGTGTAGTTTTAAAAATAGGTTAGATAAATACATGTGTGGGTGTGGGTGGGTGTGAGTTGGACTTGCCTAGCTTGTGCTGCTGGGTCTGGTGCCGTGCTCCTTCGCTGAGTGGAGGTGACCAGACTGGGTGGGTCATTGGGCTAATCTGGGGGGTGGGTCATTGGGTTAATCCGGGGCGCACATGGACCTGCTCCGCATGGGTCAGTAGGCCTGTTGCAGTGTTCCTTCTCTCTTATGTTCTTATGTTCTGATGTTCTTAATGTGGTACTTAATATAGCTCTTAATGTGGTACTTAATATAGCTCTTAATGTGGTACTTAATATAGCACTTAATGTGGTACTTAATATAGCACTTAATGTGGTACTTAATATAGCACTTAATGTGGTACTTAATATAGCACTTAATGTGGTACTTAATATAGCACTTAATGTGGTACTTAATATAGCTCTTAATGTGGTACTTAATATAGCTCTTAATGTGGTACTTAATATAGCTCTTAATGTGGTACTTAATATAGCTCTTAATGTGGTACTTAATATAGCTCTTAATGTGGTACTTAATATAGCACTTAATGTGGTACTTAATATAGCACTTAATGTGGTACTTAATATAGCTCTTAATGTGGTACTTAATATAGCACTTAATGTGGTACTTAATATAGCACTTAATGTGGTACTTAATATAGCACTTAATGTGGTACTTAATATAGCTCTTAATGTGGTACTTAATATAGCACTTAATGTGGTACTTAATATAGCACTTAATGTGGTACTTAATATAGCACTTAATGTGGTACTTAATATAGCACTTAATGTGGTACTTAATATAGCACTTAATGTGGTACTTAATATAGCACTTAATGTGGTACTTAATATAGCACTTAATGGAATTATTTTTTTATATTTTTATTTAAAAGACCTTACAAAAGTACAAAGGATGCATAACAATAGCAAAAAAATACAAAAACATAATAGTTTCCTCTATTAGTACCAGGTTATTTCTGGAGATGACAAATATTGCACCAACAGCCTGTTATAACAAACAGTACAAGCAAAAGACAAAACCCACTTAATCATTACAATCATAGATAGGTACCACCACGCAATTGTGAACAATGAAACTCACCATCTGGAAACTTTACATGGTTTTACCGTATATTATGAGTACCTTGTCATAAACTATTACCACAAAAACAACATACAAAATTGCTCAATATCACAAGGGTACTATAGTTACTGTAGTAACACATGGCTAAAGCCATAGCCATATTTGTCATGCACAAAAATATAATACACAAATCATGACAGTAAAGTAAAATGCCCCTAACAATAGCTACCATAACAACTATAAAAGAAACACAAAAACCGAACATACCCTCTAGTACAGGGTACAGTGAACCATACCCCCGGCAGGGATTGAACCCGCGGTCATAGAGTCTCAAAACTCCAGCCCGTCGCGTTAGCCACTAGACCAGCTAGCCACAATAAGATTCATCCAACTAGGTATATTTCTACACCATAGGAAAGTTAGCACAGGCACCTCTGTGACCACAAATGCAAGTTTTTACAGACGAATCTCCAGCTAGCGTGGCCGTGACGGGCTGGAGTTTTGAGACTCTATGACCGCGGGTTCAATCCCGGCCGGGGGTATGGTTTATTTGCAATCGTGTCATTACGATTTCTTGAGTCAGGGTACAGTGTACTGGTTAAAGTTGTGTTACGTTATCGCATAACCAATAGTAATTCGGAAGGAACGAATGATTCCTTATGCACAAAACCCATGGGAAAACAGTATTATTATATTATAATTATGTTAAAACCATCAAGTACAATAGGTCAGGTACAGAAGACGTAACAACACTCACTAAAAAAAGAAATAATTTTTTTTTCCTTTCCTTTCATATAATATAACATTGAGCCAATTGAAAGTTAACCCAGCCCACTTCCAATCATTATGAACACACTTAAGTTCGTACATGTAACATACAATTATTAAAAAAAAAATGCTCTTATAACATAAAATACTCAGCAAATACTTACATGAAACTAACATCAAAGGGGTTTGAGACTAAACCCTACTCATAATTTTATACATCCCTCATATGTATATAAGCCGAAACCCTTGTCATCAAAAAATTTTGGTATAAACCCCTTAACAAACATGGTATAAACCCGAGACCTATACATACTCTTAAAATATTACCACATAGAACCTCCAGCAGACGATGAAAGTTTAACATAATACAAGACAAGTAATAAGTATAAGGGCCGCATTTATCTTGCCGGTCCCAAAAGAAAAGACTTGTACCTCAGATAACTTATGTCTTGAATCCAAATTGCCATATCTGGTTTCACAAAACCGAGATCCTAAGGCTCGTTATCCTGGCTATCAAGGAGAATTTCTTAGACAGTGAACCTAACCATCAGGTTTAAAATATAATCCTTGGAAGCTACCCTTACGTCTCACTAATGCAAACCATTCCCGTGAAACATAGCTTACCATCCAGACCAAACTTCCACTACCTTCCTCTTACACGCCACAAATACTCCAGGGGCAAACCCCCCCTTTACATCCCCCAAGAAGGAGACCACCCCTTTCCCCATCCTCAGGGACCCAAACAAAGGGTACCCACAGTGAGGCACCTATAACTTTTCCGGGAAACTTTTTTCCCAGGACGCCCCTTAAACCAGCATATTCCTACACATCGTCCTATAGAATCTAGCCGCCAACGCTTTTATCCTCATATCACCCCTTAATTCTCTCATTCCCCATGAGATATCCATATAATCTACTATGATGTACATTATAGCCCTTCCCACATCCTTAGGCACTCCACTTACATCTAATAGTAAAGCCCTTAAAAGCGACAAGCATCCCCCCCCAAAATATCTGATAACCCCACCCATCCATGATCTCACCCCCTCCAAAGAGGGACAAAAAAAGACCACATGAAACGCCGTTTCAGCATCATCACAAAACTGACAAAAAGCCTCTTCCACGAACCCCATGCATCTTAACACCTCCTTGGAGGCCAGAATCCCCATGATGAATCGATACACTAATTCTCTTACTCTAGCCGATATCCTAAGCTTACTAAAATCTTTCCAAATGACCCCCCAATCATACGTTGGTTACATGGCTACCCGTTGCAAAATTCCCTGACCTCCCACTATCCTCACCAACCTTTTCACTTTGAGGTTGTCCACCTGTTGCACTGTTAATAAAAACTTCAACATATCTTCACAAACCCTCAAGTCCTTGCCACTCCACCATTTACGTGCCTCCTCCATAACCCTTCCTACTTTAGCTCCCCTCACACCCCCTTCCCTAATATACCTCTGCTTGATATATATATATATATATATATATATATATATATATATATATATATATATATATATATATATATATATATATATATATATATATATATATATATATATATATATATATATATAGTCATTACTCTCAGTTCTAAAGGCAATAAACCTAAACCCCCTCTTAGAACATCCATCATAACTACCTCCTTACTTAACCATGCCCTCCCAAACCCCCTCACAAACTTTAGCGCCTTCCTCTGGATTTTCACAATGTCCTGTACCTCTAAGAAAAATCTCTGCCACCCCCATACCTTGCTATAAACAAGCGAGTTTACTACCACTACCCTCTGATGCAAAGATAGGTCCTTCACACTTAAGCCTCCAAGTCTACCTAAAACCTTACCCGTGACAGACTCCGAATTTACCCTCCTGCAGGCCTGCACCTCCTCCATATACCATATTCCACATACCCTGATTCTATCAACCACTGTCTATCCTGGCCCCATCCCCAAGTCCCCCCCTATCCAATTACCCACCTCTAGTAACTTTGATTTCA
The DNA here is from genome assembly GCF_038502225.1 of Cherax quadricarinatus. Classification (NCBI taxonomy): domain Eukaryota; kingdom Metazoa; phylum Arthropoda; class Malacostraca; order Decapoda; family Parastacidae; genus Cherax; species Cherax quadricarinatus. Next base: position 25,648 of record NW_027196291.1, on the reverse strand, counting down.
CCATGTTAACTCGCATCCCCGTATTCGTACCAAACATTTGAATCACTCTGCCAACCCTCCTTAACTCCTCCTTACCCCATAGCAAAACAGTAGTATCATCCACATACCAAACTATGCCCCCTTTGCACTCCCCCTCCATCTCCTGTTTGTCCATCACCCCCTCAACAGACTCATAGAAAGGATTCTGCACACACGCAAAAACCAACTGCGATAGCGGGCAACCTTGCCTCAAACCTCTCTCCATCAGTACACTTTCACCCAACATCCCATTGACCTGTACCCTCACCTCCGCCCCAGCATACAGGGTATTCACCCATCACACTACCCCCTTCCGAAACCCCAGCCGCTCTAAGCAAACCCCTAAGAAATCTCTATCCATGCAATCATATGCGTTCTCCCAATCTAAGCCTAGTATTCCCCCTCCCATACAACCCTCTAGAAAATCCCTAATAAAACCACGTCCATCCAGCATCCTTCTCCCCGGAATTCCAAACTGCCCACTATGTATCACTAAACCCAACACTTTCCCCATTCTGTTGCCCAAAATCTTAGCAAAAATCTTTTAATCTGAGCACATTAATGAGATCGCTCGCTAATCATTCAAAACTTGGCATTCTTTGTTTTTGGACAACAAAACCGTGACACCCATTCTTTGCGATTTTCCCATCTTCCCATTACTTAACATACAATTCAAAACTCCCATCAGGCAATGCTGTACACCCCCCCCAATGACACCTATAAAAATCTTTCGGTATGCCGTCTATCCTGGGGGTTTTACCCTGGTACAGTCCAAAAACTGCCTTCTCCACCTCCACTACACTAATACTACTCTCAAGCTTTTCACTGTCCTGCTCACTTAATACCCTAATAAACACCTCATCCCCAAAACGTCCCTCACCAACTCTTCCCCAACCCTCCTCCATTTCTCCCTAAACCAAAAAATCAGCATACAAACTAATATTTTCTGTGGTGGATAGACCTTGACCCTCCTCAAATCCACCCCCACCCATGTTCCTGCACTATATACGCCAAGGTGGTTTTCGCCTGCCTTTCCTTAAACTTCCTGAGTACAAATCCTGACGGTCTATCTTAAAACATCCTCCAACGCCATGACCTATTTCAAACCTTTCACTCCGCCAACCTACTTCCCATGTCCTCACTCCGCCCCACCCTTTCTTCTTCATAACAGTCATTTAACTGACCTTCAAGATAATTTTGTAGACCATAGCACCACCTCACCATCTCCTTTCCCCCGTACTTTAAAAAAGTCCACGATTCCAACTTTAGCCCTAATTTCCCACCAATCCAGCAAATCCATCTCCCCATTCCTAGTCTCCCAAAATCCTCGAATCCTGTAGCTTCACCTTCTTCCCTAAGTAGCCTCACATTCAATTTCCAGTATCCCGCATAAGCTCTCACTATACCATGTACCCTCAAATCAGCTATAACAGCACGATGATCAGAAAAACCCACATCTATAGTCCTCACCCTCTCCACACCTATTTCCTGCCTAACATAAATCCTATCTAACAGTGCCTCATAACCCCTACGAATAAAGGTATGCTCCACTCCATATCCTCTACTCCCCACCACATCTAAAACTCCAACATCCCACAATACGTCTCTCAGAACCCCCAAAACACAACCCGCCCCCCTCTGAACCCAGTCCCCATTCCTAATTACACATTTCCAATCTCCCCGCAACACCGTAATAGCCGGTAAACCTCTCAAATGATACACCAAGACATCACATACAAAATCCACCTTCACTCTAGCATTACTAGTTGCCGGCACATACACCCTTCGAAACAAACCCTCCCGACCCCCCAAAACCCATCCACCCTGACAACCCTCCTCCCAACCCAGGACATGCAAAGGACTGGTCTCCTTTGCCGCCACAGCCACACCTTTCAACCTCAAAGCATCATTGGTAAACAACCTAAAACCTTTCAAACCCAACTCACATCCTAACCTATGGTTATGTTCCTGCAAAAAACAGACATCAATACTAAATCTCCTTAAAAACCACTATAACCATACCCTCTTGACCTCGGTCTTAAGACCGTTTACATTGAAAGTTACACACCTGAAAATTACAAGAAAGGCGGCTTACCCCTATGCCACTGAGGCTTACTTGATCCTCCTTTCATAGGTCTAGGGCCATCTCTAGCATTCTCCCGTTCCTGCCCTCCCTGTCCCTTCCCACCGATCTTCCCATTGCAAACTCCCCCATCCCGGTCTTGCCGTTTCCACCACAGCTGCCCAAACCTTCTTCCCAGGGCACTACGCTTGTGTGAGGACCTCGTCCATGTCCGAAGGAGAACGTTCATCGTGGCACTGCTTAACGATCCCTTGACCAGCTCGATGCAGACAGTATTTATGCACCAGCTCATACGGTCCGCCATCTTGGTGCTAATGCTATGTTTTCCTCACCAGGTGGCGTGCAAGAGAAACTGTAGAAGTGTCCTCTCTCCCCGCAGGTCGAGAGACGAATGATTAATGGAATTACACAAGTGTGACGTTGGCAGTCTGGGAACACTTTGTGCAAGAGCGATTTCATGCAAATTTAGGTCTAGTCTATGCTCAAACTGAATCAATTACTGTCAGTTTTATTAATTATCTTCTCTACTATCCAGTGAAAGCAGAAAACTGTCTATTGACCAGTTTAAAAAAGAGGCCAAAATAAACATTAGGCATTCCAGCCACTAGAGGAAACGTCTCTCAGTTATTACATCACCATGTCTCTCCTATAACACTTGCTGTTCATGATAAATCAATAGTTATTTTCTAATAAACCATAAACATGAGTACTTGGTCATGATTTAAACCATCCCATTATTTAAAACAGTCTAATAAATACACATAAAATAGATGTGAGGGATGAGGGTCCTACCCTTACCACTAAAATTACTATTAATCCACAAAATGGTAATATTTGTCATTTTGACACTTATTACAGGACAATTCCTGTTTATCTGATGGCATTAAGAAACAGCTGATAACACCACGAAGGTCCTAAATTCGCTGTTTAAACTCAAACGTAGAGTCAGAGGTTAGATGTTTCCGTCACGTTCAGTATGGGAAAGGACTTTGGTTCATATTGCTTACACACATTTTCTCATGTCTAGGTCAAAATTTGTAAGCCACAACAAATATGGGGGAAATAAGAATTATACATATTTGTACGTCATGTATCCTGATTGTTAGATGTTGTAAGCCATGGAGAGCAGTGAAGTTAAAAACAATTACTTGTCTTGAAAAAGGAGAATATTTTTGGTTACAGAACTAAATTAAATTATCTAATAAAGAAATGTTTCAGGACTGATTGTGATTGCCAAGTGTTGGGATGATGTTGGTGTGTTGCAGCATAAACAAGAAGTTAGTCGAGAAAACTATTCACTAAGCGAGGGAACTATGCTGGTTGTTGTGAAAGTAATTGATGTAACACCAGTGACTGACCTTTATGTCACTCTCCAGGATGACTTAGGTACAGTATAACAAGTTCAGAATAATGTTTAACTAATAATTAAAATTTATAGAAGCAAGATTTCGAACATGTAAGTCTGAAAGTTTGCTCACTGAAACATAAAATGGAAAACAGTTCTGCTCATTTCCTTTGGCTCTTTAGCCCAGGATACATACCACTTCACACAGTGAATTAGCTATTAATATATATACATATATATATATATATATATATATATATATATATATATATATATATATATATATATATATATATATATATATATATATATATATATATATATATATATATATATATATATATATATATATATATATAATTATATATATATATATATATATATATATATATATATATATATATATATATATATATATATATATATATATATATATATATATATATATATATATATATATATATATATATATATATATATATATATATATATGTCATGCCGAATAGGCAGAACTTGCGATCTTGGCTTAAATAGCAACGCTCATCTTGCCATATAGGACAAGTGAAAATTTGTGTATGCAATAATTTCGCAAAAATCATTCTGAACCTATCGAAAAAAATATATTTCACTGTGTTTATTTAGTATTAAATTATTGTAAAAAATCTAAAATATATTTAGTTGGGTTAGGCTAAAATAAATTGCGCTTGTTATAATAAGGTTAGGTAAGTTTTCTAAGTTCCTTTTGGTGCAAAATTATAAATTTTTACATCAACATCATTGAAAAAAATATATCTTTAAACATATAAGAGAAAATTTTAGAAAGGACTTAATTTTAAATGAGTTCTTGCTAATTGACCAGTTTTACATATTCGGCACGACATATATATATATATATATATATATATATATATATATATATATATATATATATATATATATATATATATATATATATATATATATATATATATATATATATATATATATATATATATATATATATATATATATATATATATATATATATATATATATATATATATATATATATATATATATATATATATATATATATATATAATATATATATTTATATATATATATATATATATATATATATATATATATATATATATATATATATATATAATAATAATATATATATAGGGAAGTACCACCTCTATAGCTGGAATGGGGACCCTCATCCTCAGAGAAGACAATAAACGTGCCTCAGAGAAAACTCAAGGTTCTCTCCGGAGCTGTTTGAATATTTTCTTCTCCTACCACCCCCTATATATTTTTTATTCTATGTGAACATTTATTAATAAACAAAATACATTTACAGAAAAAAACAAACATGAATACAATGGCACAATGTATCAAAGATGATGAATTTCCTCCAGCTCCTCCGAGGCTGGACGTGAGCCAAGTACGCAGCAAGCATTTCCCCTCTGGATGGCGATGCTGAGGCGCTGGAACATGAAAGTGGCTGCCCTTGGGTCCCTGGTGGTGTCGATGAGTCTGGAACCCAATTCTTTAAGGAAACGTGTGGCATTTTTTCCCCATGATCCCAAGGTCTCTGATCCCACTGGGACAAATTGATACGGTTGTCTAATGTCCCTGTACTTGCTGATCTTGTACTCCTCCCTGTGGTCAGCAGCTCCTCCCTGTCACCCCACACTGTGATGGATATAGGTGTCAGGCAGTGTGGACACACAGGTATAGTCCCATGCTAAGAGCTTGCCATTCTTCCAAGGATAGATGGTGATCCCGTCGTGGCGATTTGCTGGGTTGTGGGTATTGTTTGCTGCAAGTGATCGTGGCTCCCTCTCGGCAGGGCATCCTGCTGTAGCAAGGGTTCTCTTAATGATGTCGTTGACCTCATTGTGTCTTGCATGCCAGCCCTTGGTTTTGGAACAGTTAAGACCATGTAGACCGTATTGGTCTGCTTGCACTTCGCCGCAAATACACATATATTCTGCGTGAATTGGGGCAGCAAGGCGCAGAGCCACTGCAATACGGAGGGTCTTAGGGTTGAGTCGCGTTCCCATTGCCGATATGGGAACTGTTTGGAGGAAGTCCCCGGAGTGAGGTGCACTCACAGCCTGGAGACGGGCAATCTCCCTATCTGATGTTGCAGCCCTGAGCATGTTGGCAAGCACCTTTTCAGCAATTGGGCTATCCCAGCTTGACTGTTTGTGAGCCAGTGCTGCACTAGGGTTTGGTGCTGGAGCAGCAAGAGTCTCCCATTCGGTGATGGCACTGACATAGCTAGGGTCTTCTATTCCTGCTGAGTCACTGAGGGTGTCAGGAAGAATTTGTCTTATCAACTCGTTTGATGCAATGGAAGAGGATAGGAAAGCTGGTAGAGCAATCTGGGAGGATCTGCGTACTCCTAGCCCTCCATGCCTGACGGGAAGTGAGGCTTGCAACCACTGTCCATCGTCAAGGGAAAGATTCAATACACTCTCTAGCATGGCCTTCAGGAGAGAGTCATATTCCTTGAGTTTTGGACTGCTGAAGGCTGGGGAGCATCTCAGAAAATAGGTAAGTTTTGGGGTTGACAGGCACCTGGTGAGTAGGTAGAAGGCATCGTGTGTGTCAATGTCTTTCATCCTGCTTTCCATCGTCCGGAGGTCTGAGACTTTTTTTCCTAGGAACAGATCGATGGCATTGGACCCAAGAGGAGCACCGAGGAGAGTGCCGAATATGTAAAACTGGTCAATTAGCAAGAACTCATTTAAAATTAAGTCCTTTCTAAAATTTTCTCTTATACATTTAAAGATATGTTTTTTCAATAATGATAACGTAAAAATTTAAAATTTTTCACCAAAAGAATATTAGAAAACTTATCTAACCTTATTATAACAAGAACAATTTATTTTAGCCTAACCCAGCTAAATATATTTTAGATACGTTTACAATAATTTAATACTAAACAAACACAGTGAAATATATTTTTTTCGTTAGGTTCAGAATGATATTGGCGAAATTATTGCATACACAAATTTTCACTTGTCCTATATGGCAAGATGAGCATTGCTTTTTAAGCCAAGATCGCAAGTTCTGCCTATTCGGCACGACATATATATATATATATATATATATATATATATATATATATATATATATATATATATATATATATATATATATATATATATATATATATATATATATATATATATATATATATATATATGTATATATATATATATATGTCGTGCCGATATGTATATATATTTATATCCTTTCTATTTTCTCTCATATATATATTTTTTTCATTAATGTTATATATATATTACCTAACCTTGTTATAACAAGTGCAATTTATTTTAGCCTAACCCAACTAAATTATTTTAGATTTGTTTACAGTAATTTAATACTAAACAAACAGAGTGAAATATATTTTTTTCGTTAGGTTCAGAATGATTTTGGCGAAATTATTGCATACACAAATTTTCACTTGTCTTATATGGCAGGATGAGCGTTGCTATTTAAGCCAAGATCGCAAATTCTGCCTATTCGGCACGACATTATATATATATACATATATATATATATATATATATATATATATATATATATATATATATATATATATATATATATATATATATATATATATATATATATATACATATATATATACATACATATATATATATATATATATATATATATATATATATATATATATATATATTTATTTATTTATTTATTTTATTATCACACTGGCCGATTCCCACCAAGGCAGGGTGGCCCGAAAAAGAAAAACTTTCACCATCATTCACTCCACATCTTTCTTGCCAGAAGGGTGCTTTACACTACAGTTTTTAAACTGCAACATTAACACCCCTCCTTCAGAGTGCAGGCACTGTACTTCCCATCTCCAGGACTCAAGTCCGGCCTGCCGGTTTCCCTGAACCCCTTCATAAATGTTACTTTGCTCACACTCCAACAGCACGTTAAGTATTAAAAACCATTTGTCTCCATTCACTCCTATCAAACACGCTCACGCATGCCTGCTGGAAGTCCAAGCCCCTCGCACACAAAACCTCCTTTAACCCCTCCCTCCAACCTTTCCTAGGCCGACCCCTACCCCGCCTTCCTTCCACTACAGACTGATACACTCTTGAATTTATTCTGTTTCGCTCCATTCTCTCCACATGTCCGAACCACCTCAACAACCCTTCCTCAGCCCTCTGGACAACAGTTTTGGTAATCCTGCACCTCCTCCTAACTTCCAAACTACGAATTCTCTGCATTATATTCACACCACACATTGCTCTCAGACATGACATCTCCACTGCCTCCAGCCTTCTCCTCGCTGCAACATTCATCACCCATGCTTCACACCCATATAAGAGCGTTGGTAAAATTATACTCTCATACATTCCCCTCTTTGCCTCCAAGGACAAAGTTTTTCGTCTCCACAGACTCCTAAGTGCACCACTCACCCTTTTCCCCTCATCAATTCTATGATTCACCTCATCTTTCATAGACCCATCCGCTGACATGTCCACTCCCAAATATCTGAATACATTCACCTCCTCCATACTCTCTCCCTCCAATCTGATATCCAATCTTTTTTCATCTAATCTTTTTGTTATCCTCATAACCTTACTCTTTCCTGTATTCACTTTCAATTTTCTTCTTTTTATATATATATATATATATATATATATATATATATATATATATATATATATATATATATATATATATATATATATATATATATATATATATATATATATATATATATATATATATATATGTAAAACAATCGTAGACAGGCGATCTCAATAATGCAAGACAAGCCACGGGGGATGGGATGGGGGTGGAAATCTTTATCTCAAGTTCTTTCACTTCTCAGTGCGTCATCAGGAGCTGTGCAATGTTGCAAAGGCAACAACAGGAGAAATAGGGAAAGTTTTCTAAATATGGCAGTGTGGAAGCAGAGACAGAGGGAGACAGAGAATGGCTTGTGCCTCTACACTAGCATTCTCTGAAAACTTACTCTGGTTCTCCTGTTGTTGCCTTTGCAACATTGCACAGCTAATGATGACGAAATGAGAAGTATGAAAGTACTTGATCGTTTGTGTGTGTCGTTCCGAATTGGTAAAACTTTTGATTTTGGCCTAAAGAGCAACGTTCTTCTTGGGAATAAGGCAAGCGAAAATATGTATGTGCAGTAATTTAGCAAAAATCATTCAGAACATAACGAAAAAAATTTATTTAATTTTGATTGTTTATTTTTAAATTATTCTACATTAATGTAAACTATATTTATTTGGATTATGCTAAATTAAATTATGCTTGTTATTATGAAGTTTGGTACAAAATTCTTAATTTTTATATAAACATAAATTAAATTATATATACCTTTAAACGTATATGAGAAAATTTTAGAAGGGACTTTATTTTACGTAAGTTCTTAACCAGTTTATATATAACTATATATATATATATATATATATATATATATATATATATATATATATATATATATATATATATATATATATATATATATATATATATATATATATATATATATATATATATATATTTATATATATATATATATATATATATTTTCATATAGTCGGACTTGAGTCCTGGAAATGGGAAGTACAATGCCTGCACTTTAAAGGAGGGGTTTGGGATATTGGCAGTTTGGAGGGATATGTTGTGTATCTTTATATGTGTATGCTTCTAGACTGTTGTATTCTGATCACCTCTGCAAAAACAGTGATAATGTGCGAGTGTGGTGAAAGTGTTGAATGATGATGAAAGTATTTTCTTTTTGGGGATTTTCTTTCTTTTTTTGGGGTCACCCTGCCTCGGTGGGAAATGGCTGACTTGTTGGAAAAAAAAAAAAAAAAAAATATATACATATTTATATATATACATATATATATATATATATATATATATATATATATATATATATATATATATATATATATATATATATTTATATATATATATATATACATATATATATATATATATATATATATATATATATATATATATATATATATATATATATATATATATATATATATATATATATATATATACATATATGTCGTGCCGAATATGTAAAACTGGTCTATTAGCAAAGAACTCATTTAAAATTAAGTCCTTTCTAAAATTTTCTCTTTTGCGTTTAAAGATATATTTTTTTCATTAATGTTAATGTAAAAAATTTTAATTTTGCACTAAAAGAGTCTTAGAAAACTTACCTAACCTTATCATAACAAGAACAATTTATTTTAGCCTAACCTAACCAAACACATTTTAGATTTGTTTACAGAAATTTAATACTAAACAAACACAGTGTAATATATTTTTTTCGTTGGGTTCAGAATGATTTTGGCGAAATTAATGCATACACAAACTTTCACTTGTCCTATATGGCAAGATGAACGTTGCTATTTAAGCCAAGATCGCAAATTCTGCCTATTCGGCACGACATAATTATACATATATATATATATGTATATATATATATATATATATATATATATATATATATATATATATATATATATATATATATTATTGTGACCACGAACGAGTGGTATTGATCAGTGTTTGTGTATATTTCGCCTGCTCTCGCGAATTCCTTGCATTGTTCAAATCTCTAGTAAGGCTGATGCATGCAGGGGATGAGATGAAAAGCTGTAAGCCTTCTCCCTGAAAGCTGGCTACCTTGCATCAAACGTGTAGCGCAAGCTACACGCCAAGGTATTGTCCAGTGTGGGTAGATTGGTAAAGCACTGCGTACCTTGTCCTAAGGTTCGTAGGTTCGAGTCTCCTTCAGCCAGAGATCATTGTTTATATATATAAATATATATATATATATATATATATATATATATATATATATATATATATGTCGTGCAGAATAGGCGGAACTTGCGATCTTTGCTTAAATAGCAACGTTCATCTTGCCATATAGGACAAGCGAAAATTTGTGTATGCAATAATTTCGCCAAAATCATTCTGAACCTAACGAAAAATATATATTTCACTGTGATTATTTAGTATTAAATTATTGTAAACAAACTTACAAATTTTTACTTCAAAATTAATGAAAAAAATATATCTTTAAACGTATAAGAGAAAATTTTAGAAAGGACTTAATTTTAAATGAGTTTTTGCTAATTGACCAGTTTTACATATTCGGCAAGACATATATATATATATATATATATATATATATATATATATATATATATATATATATATATATATATATATATATATATATATATATATATATATATATATATATATATATATATATATGTATATAAATATATATATATATATATATATATATATATATATATATATATATATATATATATATATATATATATATATATATATATATATATATTCCATAGATTAGAGCGTCGTTAATGATTCACTTTAATTATAATCTTTTTTGTATGGTATATCTGCCACGGTATTATGTTTATAGATGTCAGTCTACTGAGATGTTTTACCTGTTTTTCATTATCTATATATAAAATTATATTTAATATAGTGATAATCCAGTCATCAATTTTGACATGTTTTAAATAGAGGAAAGACCTATAGAGAAAAATTTATTTATATTTGGTATGTGTGGAAATATAAGAGTTAGTGTGCAGCATCCTGGGGAAGGTGACCTGACAACCTGAGCAGAAATAATCCACGGTACATAATTTCCTTTTACTTACCTGGTTTATTAACATTTCTAGGTTGTAAATAATAAAACAATCCTTTGTACTTTGTTTTAAAAACTGATGTATCATAAGATACATCAGTTTTTAAGTTTATAACTTTTACTGTTTGCAATAAAATATTTTCATTTTTAAATATATGTTACTGTTAGTTAAATAATATAGTTAAATGTAATGAAGTATATATTACTGTTAATATTATTATAACTTTTTATTTATAATAAACATGTACGATTAATTTAAAATGAATAATAATTATATTTAATAAATATCTTATCTAAATTATATAATAGCTGCAGTAATAAGGATAAAAATAATGCGTGCCTGGTGATGGCATTTTGTTTTAGAGAAACTGTGGACAGGGAACTTAGTAATATGATGATTCGATGTTAAAAAATAAACGGATCGCACATTATCCTAATTTTATGGTTCTTCCTTCACTAGACGGCGAAATCCTCAGAAAACTCTGGCTCAGTGGTGTCAAGATTAAAACTGTGTCTAGCGACAGCTGGTGGGCTAACCTGAACCAGCTGTCTTACGGAAGTACCTCTCAGCACCTCCTTGTTGGCAACCTCTCCTGGTTAATTACTTCTATTGATAAAGTAGGTAAACTAAAATACTTCAAGTATCCTGATTCTTCATCTCTCTTTTGGCAGTTGAATCATGTACATGTATACCCATCACTCTTATGGCTGTTGAATCATATACATGTATATCCATCTCTGAGGTGGTCATGGGTTACCTTATGTGACACAACTCCCCTTTCTCACAGCCCCATAAACTTTCTCAGTAAATCTGTCTTCATCTCCATCAAAGAAGATCAGTCCATGAACTCAAATTAAGTCGCAAAAACGACGGAAAGTGAATAAATGGAAAGATAGAGGGGGACTGATTGACTGTGGAAAAGGACAATTGGGTTGCAAATGGCAGCCTCAGCTTCAGAACTGAGACAGCATTGCGGTAAAACACTGGACCTGACAATTCCAGATCCACTGTTCAACTTTCCTGAAATTATTTCTGTTTATACATTTACAGTCGTTTATTACAACTTTATTTGAATTTAGAGAACATATGATTTTGAGAGATGTGAAGACAGATTTTTTTTTTTATATTTTATTTAAAACTAATACAGTTTAACATAAAAATAAAGAAACAGTATGGATCTCAATCAAATTAACTGACAAACGGATTGCACCTACATGCTCGCAAGATATTGCTGCCAAACATACAACAAGAACTTACGGCAAGAACATACCTAAAAAAAAATACTGTCACAGGGTCATGAATTGACATATATACACATTCATTAATGCAAAACCTTGCATATATATAACTTGTACATATAACATGACATCTGACAAAGGCACAATACACTTGAACATAAAATATACAAAAGTTATGTCAGTTAAATCCCATCCTTCGCATTAATAAAAAAAAAAAAACCTAACATCATAATCTTACTAGAACATCTACATATGTATCCCTAACAATACAGCTTTACATATACCAACATACGAAAAAAAAACATAAACCGTCTAGATATGTCTGTATACCATACAGACTAAAACTTAACATCAAGAACTTAGCATTGACACCAAACCGGTATCAGGGTACAGACCAGAATTATAAACTTTAAAAAGAATCGAGTCATACATATACAGTGGGCCCTCGCTTTTCGTAGTTCTCGGCAATCGTAAATTTCGCCAATCATAGGGGTATTTTCGTATAAACATGGACTCGCTTTTCATAGGTTGACTCGCAAATAGTAGTTCGTCCAGGACGCTTACGCACGGTGTGAGCAGGGGAGGCCTCCCTATTCAGCCAGTCTGGCATTGTTTACCAGTGAGTGAAGGTCCCCTCTGCTCCTACGAAATATTTCATAATATTCCACTCATTTTAGTGCTTGCAAGTACTAAATAAGCTACCATGGCTCCAAAGAAAGCTCCTAGTGCCAAGCCTGTGGTAAAGAAGGTGAGAAATATGTACAGTGACAAAGTCTTGTACCATTTTAGGGAAGTGTTAAAGAGACCCCAGAAACAGAGCTCTCTCCACAGTTACTTTGCGAGACAGAACTAGAGTGACTCTCAAGGTGGTCCTAGTGGCATTAAGAAACAGAGAAGAGAAGCAACCCCAGAGAAGCAGTTGGTACCTGAGGTGTTGCTGGAAGGGGATTCCCCTTCCAAACTATAAACAATCCAATCTCTCTCCTCCTCCAGTCTCCCATACACTAAGAAGAATCTCCAATACAGGTAAGTGTTATGCTGTTAATGTTTCATTCATCATTTCCCATTGTATTGTTTATGTACTACATGTATATTTCATGTAAAAAAACTTTTTTGTTTTAATACTTCTGAGTGTCAGAAACGGATTAATTGTATTTACATTATTTCTTATGGGGAAAATTGATTCGCAAATCGTAAATTTCGTTTATAGTAGCTCCTCCAGGAACGTATTAATTACGAAAATCGAGGGACCACTGTATAAAGTATTATATAACGTCTGACCCATGACAAAGGCTCAGTACAATAGAAAGGGATATATATAGGGGTAGGGGTCGGCCTAGGAAGGGTTGGAGGGAGGGGGTAAAGGAGGTTTTGTGTGCGAGGGGCTTGGACTTCCAGCAGGCATGCGTGAGCGTGTTTGATAGGAGTGAATGGAGACAAATGGTTTTTAATACTTGACGTGCTGTTGGAGTGTGAGCAAAGTAACATTTATGAAGGGATTCAGGGAAACCGGCAGGCCGGACTTGAGTCCTGGAGATGGGAAGTACAGTGCCTGCACTCTGAAGGAGGGGTGTTAATGTTGCAGTTTAAAAACTGTAGTGTAAAGCACCCTTCTGGCAAGACAGTGATGGAGTGAATGATGGTGAAAGTTTTTCCTTTTCGGGCCACCCTGCCTTGGTGGGAATCGGCCGGTGTGATAATAAAAAATAATAAATATATATATATATATATATATATATATATATATATATATATATATATATATATATACATATATATATATATACACACACCCACACACACACCCACACCCACACACACACACCCACACACACACACCCACACACACACGTACACACCCACACACACACACCCACACACACACGTACACACCCACACACACACCCACACCCACACACACACACACACACACACACACACACACCCACACACACACACCCACACCCACACACACACACCCACACACACACACCCACACACACACACCCACACCCACACACACACACCCACACACACACGTACACACAAAAAGTTTCACAAAATCACATTAATCAAAATCACTGTATGCACAAAGCAAAACAGTATCTAAGTATATCTCATCGTGCAAAAACTCAGCACGTAACATACATACAAACTAAAACACACTTCATATCGCAAATAACTTACTACTCAAGAATCGTGTCATACAAGACTGATACACATCAAAATATACATAAAAAAATTACTATATTATACCTACATTCTGAAAAGTGTGTATCTAACATAATGAGACCTTGAGCTCTACATCCACACTTGGCTGCCATAAAGTCTCAATGAAAACCAGGAAACCATTCCAAACCCACATTCACAACACTCTCACGACCCCCCCCCCCCCAAAGGAGGCGAGCCCGTTGTGACCCCCTGACTCCCTCCAACCTATGAAAACCCCTTCACTCACTCATTATCAATCACAGATTTACGAGAATCCCTAACGTTAGCATTCTATACCCCTCTGAGAAAGCCTGATCCCACCTCCTCCCATACAAATCTCTGTTACGACACATCGTACGATAGAACGTTACCGCAAGAACCTTTCTTCTCTCCTCACTATCCCCTCTCCCCCTCATCACCCACGACATATATATATAATCTACCATGATATAATCTAAAGCTCTTATGACACCCTCGTCTAACCCACCCATATCTAGACTTAAAGCACGCAGAACCGACACCCCACGGCCCCCCCCCCGCGGGACCCACCAACGTAACCAGCACCTAACCTCCTCTAGCCCTTCACAAAAGTAAACTACATGGAACGCAGTCTCATCCCCTCCACAGATACCACACCCCCCACCCTCTACAACCTGTCTGTTTCGTAGTATCTCACCAGACGGCAGGATCCCATGCAGGAAACGAAACATCACCTCACGCACCCGAGGGTTTAACTTCATTTTACTAAATCTAAACCAAATACTCTTCCATGCATACATGGGGAACAAACCCTCAACTGGGATAACGCACCTACCTACAAGTAACCTACACAAAACCCTTATACGAACCTTTCTCAGTTCCTTAACCAACATCACAGCCCTCAAAACGATTTCGCATTCCCTCAACTCCAGTCCTCGATACCACACACCCAGCCTGTCGTGTATCATTCCCAACTGCCCCGCGTTCACACCCTCACGCAACACTTCCCATTTAATAAACACACATTTAGCCCTCCGTCTCAAATCCATCAACCCCAACCCACCCTGACTTACAGGTAACATTACAACTTCCCTACGTAACCAATCACAACGTGAACCCCACAAAAATTTGTACACCCATCTTAGAATTCCCGCAATCGCTGTCCCTGTAATTGGGAACACAGCTGCAACATGCCAAATCTTACTATACAATAAAATGTTTACGACTATCACTCGCTGTATAAGAGTTAGGTGCTGGGGTCTCAGAACACCTAGACGCCCTACGATCCTTTCCAATAAACTATCCGAGTTTTCCTCCCGCGCCGCAACCATGTCATCCTTATAAATAATACCACAAATCTTTAAAGACATCGCCCACTCTTTAACAACATTACATCTCCCCCCCCACACTCCCCACCCAAGAACCCAACCCCATGCACCTTGACTTCGCACTATTTACCTGCATACCCGTGGCACTTCCAAATAATTGCACAACCTCGTCCAACACTCCCAATGGCATCCCTTCACGAATGAACACAGTGGTGTCGTCAACGTATCCAATTAAACCCGGCCAGGCCCTCCCACCCCCCACACTTCCCTCACATAAGCTGCGGTCAACCATTCTATAAAAGGGGTCCTGGAAACATGCAAACAATATTTGGGACATGGGGCATCCCTGTCTAAGGCCTCTACCCATTGCAATATCCCTCCCCATACACCCATTAATCTGCATCCTCATTTTCGCCCCCTTGTATAGCGTATTTACCCACTCGACTATTTCCTCCCCAAAACCCTGTCTCCTAAGTATAACCTGCAAAGCTCCCCTTTCCACTCTATCATATGCTCCCTGCCAATCTAGAGCCAACAAAGCCGCCCCTTCACCCCCACCCTTAGCTTCCATAAAACTTCTCAGTATCCCATGTCCTTCAATCATCGACCTTCCCAGCAACCCAAACTGAGATTTTGACACGACCCTTCCCACAGCACATTTGAACCTATTACCTAAAATTTTTGCGAACACCTTATAGTCTGCACACAGCAGTGATATGGCTCGGTACTCCCGATGGGTGGGCTGCCCCTTGACCTTCGGGACCAACACTACAACTGCTGTTACCTGCTTCTCCCCCAACGTACCCTTCTCCTTCATACGATTAAATAACCTAACTATAAATCACCTTATTAACGTCCAATGTTGTAAATAAAATTCTACTGGGAGACCGTCAATACCCGGCGCTTTCTCCTTCCTCATTCCCCTTAACGCATTCTCTATTTCCTCTGCCGTAATAGTCCCACCTAAAGCCTTTCTATCACTATTTCCTAAATTACACGTCACATACGTACACACCTTGTCCAATGCCACGTCACCCACCCCCCCACTGTTCCAGTACTTCTCGTACCAAGCCTCCGCATACGCACACATCCCCTTCGTGGTTCGTATCTCCTGCCCTGCTCTATAATTCCCAACCATCTCCGTTACCTCTAAACATGGGATAGCTGTCACCGCCTGCCTTTGCTTTTGATGCCGCAAAACACACGCTGACGGCTTGTCGCCCCAAAGCGCCTCTTCCACCCCTGCCTGCACCCTTACAGCTTGAAACCTTTCATTTTGCAACACCCTCAACCTCCCTTTTATTTCAGCTATTTCATCCATAGGAAAATTATTCCCACCTACCCCCCGCCCATAGCAACCTCTTAACCTATCCTCTAAATAGTTAACCAGTCCATATTTTAAATTATTAATACGTTTTCCTTCTCTTACATAAAACTTTCTAATCTTTTCCTTTGCAACACTATCCCACCATGTCACAATGTCATCCACTCCCTGTTCTTCCACACTAAGCTCCCTCCATAGGACTGAAAACCCTCCAACCCCTCCTCATCACCTAATACACTTATATTTAATTTCCAATAACTTCTATATATGTCTGCGAGCGTCCCCCACCCAACCTCCACCACCACTGCCCCTCCACAGTACTGAAAGATTTCACATCCACTCCCTGAGAAAGGTACACTCTATCTAGTCTCGCAGCATATCCACTCCTAACAAACGTATATTCAGTCTCCCACACCGCCCCCCCCCCGAAGGCATCACATAACCTAACATCCCTTAATAAATCCCTAAGAGCCACAGACATATATCCAGCCCCTTTTGGGTCCACATCAGCCACCCTGATTACACTATTCCAATCCCCACCAACAATTGCTACCTCTGGCAGTGCACTTAAGAAAAACACAAGATCCTCACACACAAAATCATTCTTTACCTTGATGTTATTTTCTGCCGGCGCATACACACTCACAAAAGACACACGCTTACCCATCAACCACCCATCCACATGCAACACCCTCCCTCCCCCTCCTCCCTCGCTTCTCTGCAAAACAAACGGGCTCGTCTCCCTTATCAAAATTCCTACACCACCTTTTAGACGGGGAGATGGCAGGGTAACTACTCGAAATCCTGCCACCTCCAACACCCTACCCTCTTTAAAATTGTGCTCCTGCAGGAACACAACATCCACTCTAGATTTGTTCAGGAAATTACGAAACCAATCTCTCTTCATACCGCTACATAACCAATTAACATTTACAGACATACACCTAAGGCCTATTAAAGTTTCCACCCCTGCTTCCTCTCATCACTCTTTACAACTCCAGAGCTTGAATTTAAGTTTGACACCTTCAGAGTGCTCTCTTTCCCTCCCCCCTTCTGTCGGTGCCTCCTATTATGGCTACCACCACCTACACCACTACCTTCACACTTCACCTCAGTCTGTTTCCCAGGCCTTTGTGCAGGCGTAAGGACGTCATCAGAATCTGACGTATCCGCCCTCTTTCTCGTGACCGTCATGTTACACATATCTTGATCAGATGTTGCCTCTCGATGAACCTCCACCTCTACCTGAGAATGGTTTAATGATTCAACGGACGACTCCAAACCACCATCACGTCCCAAATTATCATGTCTCCGACTTTCTGGAAGCGACGGCTCTCCGATGACACCACGCCCAGATGTAACGTCCCTCTCTGGTGGTGACAAAGTCTTCAACACCTCCACCAATTCTTCCTCAATCTCGAGAACCTTCTCCTGTAATTGCTGCTCCTCCTTATCCGCAGGAGACGATACCTGATCAGGCAGCTGGGGAGGGACTCCAACTCACCACCAGTCCTGTGTGCCCGATCCACTAACTCGCTCCACAAAACACCACGCCCTCCATCCGATGTTTGTTTTTCACCTGCCACCTTTGAAGCAGGGGCTGCGACATCCACCACAGGTCCAGGCACACGTCTTCGCTTGTCACAGGTCGCCGCTATGTGATCATACTCACCACATAGGCGGCATGTACGTCGTTGTCCTGGGTACATTACCATTACCTGCGTCCTGAAATCTTGTAGATACACATATGACGGTATTGGGTGCCTCAACGTCATTTTGAGGTTGAAAGAACCCTCTGGATAACCAGCATAGGCACCTGCCGCCCACGTACCATGTTGAGCCTAATGCACCGTCCCATACTTCTCAAAAACTTTCCTTATATCCGCCTCGTCCGCCTCAAAGGGAACGTTGCGTAACTTGATCTACGTATAATGCCGTGAAAAATCTATCAATCTTACACTGACAGCTGGTGAGACGCTAAGACTTACGTCCTGAAACCTGGTGACTAACGATTCATAAACCGTAGCTGACAGCAGTTTGACGAATATTCTTTGGCTTTCGTTTAATGCTACACCATACAAGTCACTATCTTGTACGCCATATGTCTCCCGGATGATCTTTGGCAAAAAGACTTGCACAGAACTAGGCGTTATCGTTCCTTGAAGTAGCTCAATGCCTACAGTATTTATCCTGTGTCTCACCGCCATCTTGACACTCACAGTGCACCTATGTTGTTAACAGAGGCGTGACAGCACCACTTCACACCGCTGCAGCCAGGTAACTGACAAGGGAGCTCGCCTACAAACAGCAGAGGGGTGCAGAGCACAACCGCACTCTACCGTGGTCAGGCAGCGAATCGACAGATTTACTGAGATTGTGGGAAGGGATATTTGGGTCTCGGATGTTGGCCTCTGACACAGACGTGACACAACAGTGCTGTCTATGAAAGTTTCCGATTAGAAAGGAGCTCCGTATTTCAGTGGTAAAGTGCTGAACCTGGCAATATTACCACCACAATTACTTCCCTCCCTGGAAGACCAATGACACTAACAACAATCCTTCTGATGATCCCATCACTGGACCGCAAGTTTTGCCAGAATCAGAAGTTTATAATGCGAGTGTCATTTCCAGCAGGATCTATGCAGATGTTACACTGGAAAACGACTACAACACATCAAAGAGATGGTAAATCCAATGCTTGGTACAGATGCATCTATTCTCCTTTCGGAGTTAACCTTCATCAGCAACTCCTCGGTGGGGCGGTTTCCTGAAGAAATTAAATCTTTTTCGGAGCCTCATTATTTACTTTGACAAAAGAAAGAAATGGAAATCATACCCATCGTTGTTGGTAACATCCTTCGCCTTGCTCGTCTCGTTAGCCAAGCAGCCGTGAGAAACATTTGTACAGAAGCCGCCAGTTTGCTTCAGCCAAACCAAGTTGACTTTGGGGTCTCTCAGGGCATTGAAGTGACAGCTTATGCGTGAGGGCTTGCATCAGGAGCTTACCAGAACACAAGGTGTTGAGAAATGGTATTACCAGCTAAGTTTAAATATAGGGAAACTTAACTTAGAAAGACAGCTCATCACATGCACAGCCGCCCCTGCAGACGAGGTCTTGAGAAGCTGTTGAAGTCATCTCTCAACGGGCTGTAAATGAGTTAAAATTTGTAAGATTATAAATTACCCCTAAGGGGTGTTATGTCAGCATATTTCATTCACCGATTGCTGACAAACTTACGTGTGTGGACTCAAAGGTTCGCATATCACCGGGGTTTATGATAAGTGACTAACTCACGATTTTATACTCAACTGCACAGTCAATAGTAGCACATTACGAGTTAGAACACTTACCTGGGTATATGTATCTGACCCGTAATTACGCCCGGATATCCGTTGAGTTGATTGAAGAATAGTGTTCTTTGAAGAATATCGCACTACACTCTGTTGGATTGCAACACTCGTTGTTACACTGTTCATCAATAATTGTTCACACAGTATCATTGAAGAAGCTGATCACACTTCTTTGTAAGTGTTTATTGTGTTTTGTGAGACACTTTGTTCACACTAACACACAGATCGTTCTTTATTGGTTATCCTGGCGTCAGTGTCACTCTCAGTAGAGTCAAAAGTAATCTGAAGATGCCACAACGCCCCACGCCATCACTGCCCCCAGCACAAAGGAAAAGCTGACCTAGTACCTTTGCTTCCTTGCGACTTCCTCCATGAGGCAAAGAAGAATGTTTAAATCTTGCTGTCTTAAGCATAGACAACAATGTCCACTATCTTTACCATGGTAATAAAGTGAGAGCAGGATTTTCCTTAATTGTCCTGCTAAGGTAAGACATGAACTGTCTTTTATTAAGCTACACTTTGCAACACTGCAAGGAGTGTCGGTCGAAGCTACCACGTCCCATACTCATACTGCATCTGCTATCAATTACTCGCTGTAGCAGTAAACAAGATGCTTGCCCCTTCTGAGAGGGCTGGGCCCCTCAGGGCTGAAAGGGGCTGAAGGGGGCTGAAGGGGGCTGAAGGGGGCTGAAGGGGGATGAAGGGGGCTGAAGGGGGCTAAAGGGGGCTGAAGGGGGCTGAAGGGGGCTGAAGGGGGCTGAAGGGGGCTGAAGGGGGCTGATAACCCCCTCCTGGAGAAAATTTCTCCACACTGGGGGGCGGCAGAGGTTCGCTGAAGGTGAACTATTCATCACTTAACATTAATTTGATTTTCTCACTCGCCACCACTGCTGCTTGTCTTTTCTGAACAGCTTTAGTCTGTGTGGTTTCTGGAGAATCACTAATTTTGTTTTCAACACTGTGTAATTCTAACGGTACTAGTTTATTTATTGCCCGCTTATTCACTACACCTTCGCTCAAAACATCAACTGTCCTGATGATTCCATTTGCATCAGGATATGGTCACAATTTTTCCAAGTGGCCATTGGGACCTCGGACCATCATTGTCAATAATCACTATGTTACCAGGTCTTAAGGACTTATGATTTTCAGGAACACCAGTTCCATAGAAGTGTTCTCTCAATGAGGTGAGATAGTCTTCTCGCCAAATTTTCTCCCAACGTTCAATCACTTTATTAAGGTGTTTGAATTTACGTCTGAGTTGCTCAGGTTCGAAATAAGTAGGATCCTCTATGATTTCTTTATCATTCATGGGAGGAACAGGTTCGAGCCTTCTGCCATGGAGTAAATGAGATGGACTTAACACTTCAAAATTGTCCAGATCATCGGTAACATAAGTTAGAGATCTGTTGTTGATTCTATTTTCTATTTCAGTCACAACTGTACGGAATTCTTCTAAGTCGATTCTCTGACGATGAAGAGTCTTCCTTAAACAACGTTTTACAATGTCGATCATTCTTTCATAAAATCCGCCGTGCCATGGAGATTTAGGAGGAATGTATCTCCAACGACAACTGCGTTGATTCAGCATCTGTTGTACTTCTGGTTGATCAAAGATCTTGCTTATATAAGCAGCACCAGCAACAAAGTTCGTTGCTTTATCTGAAATCATCAGTCTGGGACATGCCCTTCTGGCTGCAAACCTTCTGAATAATTTGATAAAGGTCTTAGCAGACATGTCAGTGGCTACTTCTAGATGTACTGCTCTAGTAGTAGCACAAGTGAACAAACAGATGTACACCTTGATGGGAACTTCGTCAACTGTTTTGGTTAAAATTATTGGTCCAGTGTAATCTACACATGTCACTTCAAATGGAGTGATATGACAAACTCTTTCATAGGGATATGGAGGTGGACTTGGATACTGACATACTCGCATATCATAGTGACGACAAGTAATACAGTTCTTTATTTGTTTTTTCACACTTTGTCGACCTTGAGGTATCCAGTAGGATTGTCGTATATGACAAAGTGTGTCAGCTACCCCACCATGTAACACGCTACTGTGGGCATTATGCTCAATCAGTTTTGTTAGCCAATGATTCTTGGGGATCAATATTGGATGTATGGCTTCTTTAGGTAGTGAAGAATTATGACTTCTTCCTCGACATCTTATAATCTTTTCTGAGTCGAGATAAAGTCCTAAAGAATTAATCATAACAGGTTTCTTTGGGGATTTATCTTGTGTTTCTAGAAATTTATATTCTGTAGAGAAAACATCTTTCTGTATTAGTTTCGCCCAGTATTTAATGGGTTCAAGATATTCATAATCAGGTTTTATTCCTTTAATGAATTTAAAGACAAGAGCTATAACTCTTAAGAGTTTACCCAAAGATGAGTATTTAGATCCATCAATGACTCTTTCTGTTGTGTCTGCAGTATTTACACAACTTATTTCTGCTGTGTTCAAGCAGACTGTTTCTTCTGGCATAATGTGAGCTTTTTGCTGAGGCCAGTTATTTTCATTAGAGAGCCAGTTCGGTCCGTGGAGCCATAATTTATTATCCACAAATTTCTTGAGTTGGACACCACGTGACAACATGTCAGCTGGATTCTCTTGGGTAGAGACGTGGAGAAAGAGATAATCTCTCTGCATCTCTTTTATTTATGCTACTCTGTTCTGTACATAGACCAACTCACTCTTATTATTTCTTAACCACTGGAGAACTGCCTCATTATCACTCCAGATCACGGTTTTTTGAATAGTGAGATGATTAAGTACTTTGTTGAGATAGACAGCTAATTTTGTACCTACATAGAGTGCTGTCAGTTCCAATTGTGGTACTGTTCTGACCTTCAAGGGTGCTACCCTGGCCTTTGAAGTAATTAGTGTAGTTCCTTTAGCATTACTCATGTAAGCTACAGCGCCATAAGCTCTGGTTGACGCATCACAGAACACATGTGACGTGTACTTGTTTCCCTCTTGACCTATTTGTCTGGGAAATTGAATTTGATGAAGTTGTTTAAACTCCCTGGATATTTCATCCCATGCTTGACTTATTTCTAGAGGCAAGTTCTCATCCCATCCAATTTTGAGTTTCCATGCATCTTGCATAAGCATTTTACCCTTTATGGTAATTGGTGAGACGAGTCCTAGAGGATCAAAACATTGTGATACCTCTGACAGTAAACTACGTTTAGTGAGTGTACTGCATGATTTATTGTTTATCTTTTTGAGACTCAAAGTATCTTCCTGTGTGTTCCAATTATGTCCCAGCATATTGTTGCAATCAGGAATTTCAGCTTCAGGGAAATCTTCTTTGATAAGTTTCCATAATTGCATTGAATTTGTATTCCACATCCTCAAAGGCATATTTGCTTCTTTCATCTCCTTGTTAGCTTCTCTGTATAAGGATTTCAAATCCTCCTCTTTATTCACAGTACCTTGAAGATTGTCCACATAGAAACTTTTCTTTAAGATTTCTTTGAAGGTACTTTCAGATTTCTTCAAATGTGTATTTAGAGTAGCTTCTAGTAAGAATGGTGAGGATGTTGCACCAAACAGTACTGATGTTAAACGATAAGTTTTCACAAGACTTTGAGGATCATGTGGATTTTCAGGCCACAAGAATCGAGTATAATCTCAATCTATTTCTTGTAGTCCTACTCTTAAGAAAGCTTTGGAAATATCAGGCGTGTAGGCATATGGGTTTGTGCGAAATTTCATAAGCACGTCTCCAAGCTTCTCAGTTAGTGAGGGTCCGGTCATCAGACAATCATTAAGACTTGCTACATCTTTATTTGCACGTGCCCTGCAATTATATACAACACGTAGTGGAGTGGTTTCAGAATCTTTTCTGACTCCATGGTGCTGGAGATAATGAGCGTCTGTCTTCAACTTATCTTCGACTATTTCCTCAATGAATTTATTGTCCAACTGTTCTCGTATGATATTATCATAGACAGTCAGTAGCTCTGGTTTCTTCCTGAGCTCATGTATTTGTGCTTTCATTTGTCCGAAAGCTATGCAATAATTGGTAGTGGTAGTGGTAGAAGTGGGAAATAAGGAAGACGAGCCAGTCAAATACAAAGGAAGGGGAGCACTGCAAGAGAGCTAGAAACCCACAGAGGGAGAGCAAGCGCACCGAGGTGCGTGAAAGGGAAAGTGGTGAAATAAAATAAATGAAGAAGGAACAGAAACACGAGACAGGAGAGAGAAAGACAACCCAGAGGAGAAAAGGAGAGAGGAAAGGGGAAGAGGAAGAAGAAAAAGAAGAAGAAGAAGAAGAAGAAGAAGAAGAAGAAGAAGAAGAAGAAGAAGAAGAAGAAGAAGAAGAAGAAGAAAAAATGAGGATTCAGGTTAAGTCACGGGTGTTCTGAAGTTTGAAGCATTTTACAATGTAGTGGGAGAGGAAGGCATCTACAGAGACGAAGCCAGGGCTAAGGTTCATACAGGGAAAGTTGTGTATAAGAGAGGATTCAACTAAACGGCGACTGTTCGAGTTGGAAGTAGGGAAGACAGATTTAGCAGAAGACCAGTCAATAGGATGGCTATGATCTCTGACGTGACAGAAGAGAGCATTGTTAGTGTCGGCAAGCCTAACACTATTATTTCTTGTACTACTACTACTACTACTACCTCCGCCTCTTCCTGCCTATATAGCCGTCCTGCTCCACCTCTGTTAGTGTGACTTTGTCAATGGTCCAAGTCGGACCGAAACGTCGTCGTAAGCTTCTCTCTTTTATGTGCGGGTTATTTGTGTATCTATGCAATAATTGCTAGGCAGATGTGGTGGATTTAATTTCCATGGTAACCTAACCCAATACTGTCCGTCTTTATATTTGACGGTGTCCAAATATTGGATATAAGTCTGAGACTCTTGTGGGCTTGGTTTATTTACATCAATACCTATCGCATCTAAATCCCACAACTTATCAACTGGTTCATTCATTTCTTCCAGTAATGATAATTTTTGCTGTGGTACATGATCAGCGGTTATTCTCGTAACTAGTACATTTTTCACTGAATCAATATCAG